>NC_069510.1:51534193-51834193 GCF_027579735.1 Bombina bombina | reverse complement strand
TCTGGTGATGGGAAGTCAGAGATGTGGATAAATGAGTCAGGAGGTATAAATTTTTCATAGTTGTGTCGAGGTGGCCCCAATACAATAGGAACTGCCCCAGCAATGAATGAGTTCTTCCAGAGCTTTTCTGTTATGTAGTCACGGTGTATGGAGTTTTCCAAGGCGAGGTAAAAGTAGTAACGAGACACAGTGGGAAGGAGGCAAGACGGACATAAAGGCTTTTTGGCTGCTCGTCCATACACATCAACCTTGAGGTAGGAAGATACATTTTTGAAGAATGAAGCTCTTTCTTGAGAATGATGATAGTTACTAATCACCCATGTAACCAGACCTGTCTTGATGGGGCCATTAAAATATGTGGAAAGGGGAGTATGAGAAACCATCATCCCATATGGTGCAAAAATGTCTGAGTCATTCCGGTAACTCAGAGTCCAGTTAAAAATGTTATTCCATTTCCAAAGCTTTTTAATGTTAGATGGAGACTCTAGTGTTGCCCAAACCCACTTCTGCCCAGGGAGTCTAATTCCTGAAGGTAAATCATTACTCTTCCGATCAAGCTCCCTATGGTGAAACACCACTACATCTGCATCATTGTATCTGCTACGGTTGGCTGTTAGATGGCAGTTGTTGATTCCATAAATATCTGAGCAAATGTTATCATAGAGTTCCAAAGGTCGGTCAAATGGCCAGTGCCATATTAGGACTGTTAGAGGGTTAGTTTGAGGTTTTAATTTGACAGAGCCATGAAAGTAGAACACAAACATCATATTCCAGATAAATATAACTAGTATTAATGTCCTCTTGGTTGAGCCACATTGCAGCAAATTTCTGAACATCATGCTGCTCACGCATCTGGTGAGAGTCAATGTTCTCTGTGGAAGAGAGAAAGACATAACTGGTCATATAGAGGATTTAAAACAACAGGAAATACATTTTAACTTGTTGCCTTCAGATGAACTATCTCACAGTCTTAATGGAACATAAAGCCTTTGTAATTTCCATCATACATATGAAGGAGCCCTATTTAACAATGTTATAAAGTACTTTATCGCATGAAATAGGACAATTCAATGTTTTTTAAACTGATTTGAAACTATCATAGATGCACCTTTGTGCACTGTGAGATGAGAAGGCAAACTCATTGGCTTATAAGGAAAATCATTGGTTGATAAGGCAAACTCATTGGTTGATAAGGCAAACTCTTCAATTTGTGGACAGTGACAATCCCCAGAAGCATAAAACATAGGGAAATATGCTTTTAAAACAAAACAAAACATGGAATACATTTAAATACCCTCTTTTAGACAATATTGAGACAATGGGGGCTAGTTATCAAGCCGTCTACTTTTCTGGCTTCGCCGGCCCAATACGTCCGCCTAAGCTCGCCTACCTTCGCCGCCGCGGACCTTGAATACGTTCGCCTAAGTTATCAAATAAAGCTGTCAAAAAGCCGCGGGGCGATGAGCAGCGGACTGTGACAGTTATCACTCATCCGATCTCGCTGCCCTTCGGCTTTTTCCCAGCTTTATTGCTAGCCTGTCACTAAGCACTCACACTAAACTGCACTGTTCTACCCCCTATACCGGCGCCCCTGGAGCCCCCCGCAACTAAATAAAGTTACTAACCCCTAAACCGCCGCTCCTAGACCCTGCCGCAACTCTGATAAATGTATTAACCCCTAAACCGCCGCTCCCGGACACCGCTGCCACCTACATTATACCTAGTAACCCCTATACCGTCGCCCTCTATTATAAAATTATTAACCCCTATCCTGCTGATCCCGCACCTCTCCGCAACTAAATAAATAGTTTAACCCCTAAACCGCCGCTCCATGAACCCGCCGCAACCTATAATAAATTTATTAACCCCTATCCTGCCCCCCACTACGCCGCCGCCACTGTAATAAAATGATTAACCCCTAAACCTAAGTCTAACCCTAACCATAACGCCCCCCTAACTTAAATATTAATTAAATAAATCTAAATAAATTAACTCTTATTAACTAAATGAATCCTATTTAAAACTAAATACTTACCTTTAAAATAAACCCTAATATAGCTACAATATAAATAATAATTATATTCTAGCTATCTTAGGATTTATTTTTATTTTACAGGTACCTTTCAATTTATTTTAACCATGTACAATAACTATTAAATAGTTATTAACTATTTAATAGCTTACCTAGCTAAAATAAAGAGAAATGTACCTGTGAAATAAATCCTAACCTAAGTTACAATTACACCTAACACTACACTATACTTTAATAAATTATTCCTATTTAAAAATAAATACTTACCTGTAAAATAAACCCTAAGATAGCTACAATGTAATTAATAATTATATTATAGCTATCTTAGGATTTATATTTATTTTACAGGTAACTTTGTATTTATTTTAGCTAGTTAGAATAGTTATTAAATAGTTATTAACTATTTAATAACTACCTAGCTAAAAGAAATACAAAATTACCTGTAAAATAAATCCTAACTTAAGTTACAATTAAACCTAATACTACACTATCATTAAATTAACTAAATAAACTACCTACAAAGAACTACAATGAAATACAATTACATAAACTAACTAAAGTACAAAAAATAAAAAAGCTAAGTTACAAAAAATAAAAAAATAAGTTACAAACATGTTAAAAATATTACAACAATTTTAAGCTACTTACACCTAATCTAAGCCCCCTAATAAAATAACAAACCCCCCCAAAATAAAAAAAATCCCTACCCTATTCTAAATTACATAAATTTCAAAGCTCTTTTACCTTACCAGCCCTTAAAAGGGCCATTTGTGGGGGCATGCCCCAAAAAGTTCAGCTCTTTTGCCTGTAAAATAAAAATACAACCCCCCCCCAACATTAAAACCCACCACCCACATACCCCTAATCTAACCCAAACCCCCCTTACAAAAACCTAACACTAATCCCCTGAAGATCATCCTACCTTGAGTCGTCTTCACTCAGCCGAGCCACCGATGGAACTGAAGAGGACATCCGGAGCGGAAGAAGTTAATCCTCCAAGCGGCGCTGAAGAAATCTTCCATCCGATGAAGTCATCATCCAGGCGGCGCTGAAGAAGTCTTCGATCCGGCCGATGTCATCTTCAAAGAGGCGCTGAAGAGGTCTTCTATCCGGGCGAAGTCATCTTCCAAGCCGGGTCTTGAATCTTCCTTCCGCCGACGCGGAACCACCTTCTTCACCGACGGACTACGACGAATGACGGCTCCTTTAAGGGACGTCATCCAAGATGGCGTCCCCTCAATTCCGATTGGCTGATAGGATTCTATCAGCCAATCGGAATTAAGGTAGGAAAATCTGATTGGCTGATGGAATCAGCCAATCAGATTGAGCTCGCATTCTATTGGCTGTTCCGATCAGCCAATAGAATGCGAGCTCAATCTGATTGGCTGATTGGATCAGCCAATCGGATTGAACTTGAATCTGATTGGCTGATTCCATCAGCCAATCAGATTTTCCTACCTTAATTCTGATTGGCTGATAGAATCCTATCAGCCAATCGGAATTGAGGGGACGCCATCTTGGATGACGTCCCTTAAAGGAGCCGTCATTCGTCGTAGTCCGTCGGTGAAGAAGGTGGTTCCGCGTCGGCGGAAGGAAGATTCAAGACCCGGCTTGGAAGATGACTTCGCCCGGATAGAAGACCTCTTCAGCGCCTCTTTGAAGATGACATCGGCCGGATCAAAGACTTCTTCAGCGCCGCCTGGATGATGACTTCATCGGATGGAAGATTTCTTCAGCGCCGCTTGGAGGATTAACTTCTTCCGCTCCGGATGTCCTCTTCAGTTCCATCGGTGGCTCGGCTGAGTGAAGACGACTCAAGGTAGGATGATCTTCAGGGGATTAGTGTTAGGTTTTTGTAAGGGGGGTTTGGGTTAGATTAGGGGTATGTGGGTGGTGGGTTTTAATGTTGGGGGGGGTTGTATTTTTATTTTACAGGCAAAAGAGCTGAACTTTTTGGGGCATGCCCCCACAAATGGCCCTTTTAAGGGCTGGTAAGGTAAAAGAGCTTTGAAATTTATGTAATTTAGAATAGGGTAGGGATTTTTTTTATTTTGGGGGGGTTTGTTATTTTATTAGGGGGCTTAGATTAGGTGTAAGTAGCTTAAAATTGTTGTAATATTTTTAACATGTTTGTAACTTATTTTTTTATTTTTTGTAACTTAGCTTTTTTTATTTTTTGTACTTTAGTTAGTTTATGTAATTGTATTTCATTGTAGTTCTTTGTAGGTAGTTTATTTAGTTAATTTAATGATAGTGTAGTATTAGGTTTAATTGTAACTTAAGTTAGGATTTATTTTACAGGTAATTTTGTATTTCTTTTAGCTAGGTAGTTATTAAATAGTTAATAACTATTTAATAACTATTCTAACTAGCTAAAATAAATACAAAGTTACCTGTAAAATAAATATAAATCCTAAGATAGCTATAATATAATTATTAATTACATTGTAGCTATCTTAGGGTTTATTTTACAGGTAAGTATTTATTTTTAAATAGGAATAATTTATTAAAGTATAGTGTAGTGTTAGGTGTAATTGTAACTTAGGTTAGGATTTATTTCACAGGTACATTTCTCTTTATTTTAGCTAGGTAAGCTATTAAATAGTTAATAACTATTTAATAGCTATTGTACCTAGTAAAAATAAATTGAAAGGTACCTGTAAAATAAAAATAAATCCTAAGATAGCTAGAATATAATTATTATTTATATTGTAGCTATATTAGGGTTTATTTTAAAGGTAAGTATTTAGTTTTAAATAGGATTCATTTAGTTAATAAGAGTTAATTTATTTAGATTTATTTAATTAATATTTAAGTTAGGGGGCGTTAGGGTTAGGGTTAGGTTTAGGGGTTAATCATTTTATTACAGTGGCGGCGGCGTAGTGGGGGGCAGGATAGGGGTTAATAAATTTATTATAGGTGGCGACGGTGTAGGGGGGGCAGATTAGGGGTTAATAAATGTATTATAGGTGGCGACGGTGTAGGGGGGGCAGGATAGGGGTTAATACATTTAATATAGGTTGCGGCGGGTTCAGGGAGCGGCGGGTTAGGGGTTAATACATTTATTATAGTTGCGGTGGGCTCCGGGAGCGGCGGTTTAGGGGGTAATAACTTTATTTATTTGCGGCGGTGTAGGGGGGGTCAGATTAGTGGTGTTTAGACTCGGGGTACATGTTAGGGTGTTAGGTGTAGACAGCTCCCATAGAAATCAATGGGATGTCTGTCAGCAGCGAACTTGTACTTTCGCTATGGTCAGACTCCCATTGATTCCTATGGGATCCGCCGCCTCCAGGCTGGCGCTTTGAAAACCAGGTACGCTGGGCCGTAAAAGTGCCGAGCGTACCTGCTAGTTTTTTGATAGCTAGCAAAAGTAGTGAGAATGTGCCGCACTTGTGTGCGGAACATCTGGAGTGACGTAAGAATCGATCTGTGTCGGACTGAGTCCGGCGGATCGAAGCTGACGTCACAAAATTCTACTTTTGCCGGTCTCGAGCCTTTGATAACTAAGGCGTATCAGCCTCGCCACAAATACGCTGCGGAATACGCAGCGTATTTGAGGTTGACGGCTTGATAACTAGGCCCCAATATTGGTAATGACTAATGGCTAATATGTTTGAATGCAGATTTTTTTCAATTAACCAATAACGCAGCTTGCATACAAGTAAAATGCTATTATAGTTGAAAAATGACCTGCTCAAAGAGTTTAAACACATAGTTAAAGTGGTGCTCGCAAATTATACAGAACTGTTGGTCCTGAGCAAAAACTGTTGATGACCCAATCAGCAGGGTATCACACAGCTGGGTCATGCTACTAGCGCTACTGATTGGATCAGCCTCAGTTTCTGCTCATGATCAGCAGTTCTCTGCAGCCTCCGAGTGGTACTTTAACTATGTGTTTTACCCCTTTACTGGTTTAAACACATAGTGGTGCAGGGCTGCTAAAAAATTTTTTTTTACCATAATGACCTTTTAAAATGTTCATATAATTTTGGGTAACTTTATAATTACCAGATTATAAACATCCAAAAATTAATTTACAAACATAAATTAACTTGATGCAACGTATTTGTGATATTTTAGTGGAGTAAGGCACTCAAAAATCCTAAAATAACCTAGTTTTATCTGTAGTTCAGTTATTGTCATTGTATATCTCCATACCTCCCAACATTTCTTCTAATGAACCAGGGACGGAGAAAGTAAGAAGTAGAGTCAGGATTGCTGGGAATAGTTGTACCCAATGGTGTGTGTCTGCATTCCTTTGGCATAGCCAGGCAATAGGGCAGAGAAGGTAAAGGGAAGGAACAACAGGGCAGAGTTACTACAGAGTTACAGTCCTTCAGAATACAGGAAGGTTGTACAGGTATCCAAACTGCCTGGGACTGTAAAAGGTTTGGGTTTCATAATATTTGTATCTGTAAAATGGGACCAAGGGGTCAATTTATCAAGCTCCGTACCAAAATAGAAGTTTTGAAGCAGCAGTCTAAAGACTGATGCTCCGTAATCTGTCCGCCTGCTCTGAGGTGGCGGACAGAAATCAACCCGATCGAATACGATCGGGTAGATTGACACCTCCTTCTAGTGGCCGTGAATCCGCAGGGGACGGCATTGCACCAGCAGTTCACAAGAACTGCTGGTGCAATGGAATTCTGGATTTGTGGATTTGTAACCTGTAATAGTTTGAAAACGCAAAACAGATACAGTGCAATATAGTAGCCAATTAAATCCGAGTTCTGCAAAAAGCAGCTTTCCAGAGAGCACAGTTATATTGTTTTATGGGAAGTAGCTTTAGCTTGCAACAAATGAAATGTTCTGCTTCTTATCTTATTGCATTCTCTGGTTACTACTGATTTAATGAATGGATTTATTGCATCTATACTCAGGGAACGTCTAACATTAAGTATAAGCAGCTTTTTATCAGCGCCTTGAGACCCTTACGGGTGAATAGCCTCGCTTTACAAGAACCCAATAGATAGATAGAGACTGACGACACCAAGTTCTTCAGAAGTGATAAATTGATGAAAAGCTGATGGGGGTTTGCATAGTGGCAGTCAGTTACAATGGTGGTGGTTGCAAAGAGAGGGGGATAACTTTAGTGGGGGACATTTGCATTGGAGAGGTCATGTGTGCGTTGTGATAGGGTGTAGCTGTAGTTACATTTAATTAAAGGACCAGTAAATAAAATAGATTTGCATAATAAACAACTAGATGATAAAAAAGACAATGCAATAGCACTTAGGGGTAGATTTATCATACCCCAGGTGGACATGATTCGCTATAGTGAATCATGTCCGCCCTGCTTCACTAAATGAACTGCTTGTGCAATTCCGGCTCCCTTGCAGATCCGCAGCCAATCACAGGGGATGTTCAATCAACCTGAGATTGGGCGAATTGATGCCCGTAGCCTCAGAGGCGGCGGACGAGTTAAGGAGCAGCGGACCCCCTATGTTTTTTTCAGTATGACTTATAATTTTGCCCTCAAACTTGTGGAATCTGATATAATGCTATTAGCTAGGATTCACAGTCATTTTGCTTACAGATATGTCTGCTATCGTGTTGTTTTACCTTCTGAATATCTTTGATGGCGAATATACTGCAACATTCTACTTTGCTCACAGAATAAAAGTTACTGCCATGAGACCTAAGACTCCTGTTCTACCAAGAGGTAAATGCATGGATGCTATTGCTTTAGAGAACACTTATGGGGCATATTTAACAATGTGCGAGAGGACATGATACGAAGTAGCGTATCATGTTCGCCGCACATCGATAAATGCCGACAGCATACACTGTCGGCATTTATCATTGCACCAGCAGTTCTTGTTACCTGCTGGTGCAATGCCGCCCCCTGTAGATTTGCGGCCACTAGCAGGGGGTGTCAATCAACCCAATCATATTCGATCAGGTTGATTTCTGTTCACAGCCTCAGAGCAGGCAGACAAGTTATTTAGCAGTGGTCTTTAGACCGCTGCTTCATAACTTTTGTTTCGGGCGAGCCTGAAGGCTTGCCGGAAACAAGGGGCATCAAGCTCCATACGGGGCTTGATAAATAGGCCCCATAGGCCCCTATTTATCAACCCGTTAACTTACTTGCATTCGCTGGCACCAATAAGATCACCTAACATTGCTGCCACGGACCTGAATACGTTCTCCAAAGTTACCAAAAAAGCTGTCAAAAAGCCGCGCACCAAGTACGGGGCGATAAACAGCGGACTGTTGTTAACTAACAGTCATCGATCTCGCTGCTCTTCGGCTTTTTCCCAGCTTTGTTGGTACCCTGTCACTAAACACCCACACTATACTATACTGTTTACCCCCTATAGCGCCGCTCCCGGAGCCCACCGCAACTAAATAAAGTGTTTAACCCCTAAACCGCCGCTCCCGGAGCCCACCGCCACCTACATTATACTTATTAACCCCTAATCTGCCGCCCCCTACACCACCGCTACCTACATTATATTTATTAACCCCTAATCTGCCCCCCTACACCGCCACCACCTACATTATATTTATTAACCCCTAATCTGCCCCCCTATACCGCCGACACCTACATTATACTTATTAAACCCCTAATCTGCAGCCCCGCCACCGCCTCCACTATATTAAATTTATTAACCCCTAAACCTAAGTCTAACCCTAACACCCACTAACTTAAATATAATTTAAATAAATCTAAATAAATATTCCTATCATTAAATAAATTATTCCTATTTAAAACTAAATATTTACCTATAAAATAAACCCTAAGCTAGCTACAATATAACTAATAGTTACATTGTAGCTATCTTAGGGTTTATTTTTATTTTACAGGCAAGTTTGTATTTATTTTAACTAGGTACAATAGTTATTAAATAGTTATTAACTATTTAATAACTTCCTAGTTAAAATAAATACAAATATACCTGTAAAATAAAACCTAACCTAAGTTACAATTACACCTAACACTACACTATAATTAAATAAATTCCCTAAACTAAATACAATAAAATACAATTAAATAAAATGATCTAAAGTACAACCCCCCCACTAAATTACAGAAAATAATAAACAAATTACAAGATTTTTAAACTAATTACACCTAATCTAATCCCCTTAACAAAATAAAAAAGTCCCCCCAAAATAAAAAAAATCCCTACCCTACACTAAATTACAAATAGCCCTTAAAAGGACCTTTTGTGGGGCATTGCCCCAAAGTAATCAGCTTTTTTACCTGTAAAAAAAAATTAGGCCCCCCCCAACATTAAAACCCACCACCCACACAACCAAACCTACTCTAAAACCCACCCAATACCCCCTTAAAAAAACCTATCACCTTACCGTGAGAAGTCTTCACCCAACCGGGCCGAAGTCCTCAACGATTCCGGCAGAAGTGGTCCTCCAGGCGGGCAGTGGTCCTCCAGACGGGCAGAAGTCTTCATCCAGACGGCATCTTCTATCTTCATCCATCCGGCGCGGAGCGGGTCCATCTTCAAGACATCCGACGCGGAGCATCCTCTTCTGACGACGTCTTTTTGTTGAATGAAGGTACCTTTAAGTGACGTCATCCAAGATGGCGTCCCTTCAATTCCAATTGGCTGATAGAATTCTATCAGCCAATCGGAATTAAGGTAGAAAAACTCCTATTGGCTGATGCAATCAGCCAATGGGATTTAAGTTCAATCCTATTGACTGATCCCATCAGCCAATAGGATTGAGCTCACATTCTATTGGCTGATTGGAACAGCCAATAGAATGCAAGCTCAATCCTATTGGCTGATTGGGAGTCTGAATGGGAGTCTGATTGGTAGTCTGAATCCTACTGGCTAAATGGGAGTCTGCTTTCAGACTCCCATTGATTCCTATGGCAACTGAAAACCAGTTACCCTGGGCCGGAATAGTGGCGATTGTACCTGGTAGAAAATTGATAACTAGCAAAAGTAGTCAGATTGTTCCGAATTTGCATTCGGAACATCTGTAATGACGTAAGCATCGATCTGTGTCGGACTGAGTCCGGCGGATCGTATGTTACGTCACAAAATTCTACTTTTGCCGGTCTGTAGGGTTTGATAACTAAGGCGAATCAGGCTCCCCACAATTACGCTGTGGAATTCCAGCGTATTTGCGGTTGACGGCTTGATAAATAGGCCCCATAGTCTTGATTTGGTAATTACACCCCTGAGTACAGCTAGGGTTGCCAGTTGTCTGGTATTCAACTAGAATGTCACACTATTTTAGCAGACTGTCCAGTATATCTTCACACAAATACAGAAAACTTAATGGACTATTAAATAAAGTAGAATTGCATATTTATCAAATACATATTAAAAAGACAATGCAATTGCACTTACCCTGAATTTTAAATAATAAGATTTTTGTTTATCTTACAACTGTCAAAATGTACTTTAATTTATCAGCCTCCTGTATCATGTGACAGCCATTAGCCAATCACAGGACTCATAAACGTATACACTGTGAACTCTTGCACATGCTCAGTGGGAGTGTGCGTATAAAAATCGTGTGCACTTTGATAATGAAAGACCCATATACAGAAATGGCAAAAGCTCTATTTATTCCAAGAAAATTGTTTGTGACAAGAGGTCAAAATTTAAAGCTGGAGGAAAGGAGATTTAATCTCCTGCAACGGAAAATTTTTTTCACTGTAAGAGCAATAAAATTGTGGAACTCATTACCAAAGGAGGTAGTGAGTGCCAATACCTTAGATACATTTAAAAATGGTTTGGATACATTTCTGTCTAGAAACAGAATTCAGAGATATGATGGCTTGTGTTAACTGGGTCACCTTTTAGTGGGATTATTTTAAGCTCAACTGGAGCTTTTTTGTAATTATGTTAGATTTGTATAGGTTGAACTCGAGGGACTTCAGTCTCTTTTTCAACCTCATCTACTATGTTACTATGTAATTTGATTAGATTCTACGAGGAAGGAAGTAAAATATAGATAAAGGGGAATCAGTTGATTTGATATACTTGGATTTTGCAAAAGGCGTTTGATACAGTGTCGCATGAGAGATTAATGCACAATTTAAGGGACTGGGAATAGCTGGAAATGTTAGCTCATGGATAAATAACTGGATAAAAGACAGGGAGCAACGAGTACTAGTTAACGGATCATACTCAGATTGGACAAATGTAATCAGTGGAGTCCCCCAGGGATCAGTACTGGGCCCTGTTCTTTTTAATATTTTTATTAATGAATTGGAACAAGTAATAAATAGCAACATCTCTATTTTTGCAGATAATAGAACGTTTTGTGTAAGGTCATTAGGTCAAGGGGATCTACAAAAATTAGGAGACTGGGCAGGTAAATGGAAAATGGGATTTAATGCTGGAAAATGCAAGGTTCTGTATTTTGGAAGTAAAAATAAGCAGGCCACCTATTATTTACATGGGACTACACTTAGCAAAACAGAGGAGGAAAGGGATTTGGGAGTAGTAATAGATAACAAGCTAAAGATGGGTGCACAATGCAAGGCAGTGGCTTCTAAGGCTAATAAGATACTAGCTTGTATTAAAAGAGGCATTGATTCAAGGGAGGAAAGCATAATTCTGTCACTATATAAAGCCCTGGTAAGACCTCACCTTGAGTATGGAGTGTAGTTCTAGGGACCAATGTCAAAAAAGAAATCCTTAAATATATTTAAATACGGTTTAGATAAATTTCTGTCAAGAAACAGAATTCAGCAATATGATTGTTTGTGTTAAAAAGGTCTCCTTTTAATGGGATTAATTTAAGCTCAACTGGAGCTTTTTTTTTGTATAGGTCATCTACTATGTTACTATCGGCTAGATTTAGAGTTCTGCGGCCAAAGGGGTGCGTTAGCTACGCATGTTTTTTTTCCCCCCGCACCTTTTAAATACCGCTGGTATTTAGAGTTCACAGAAGGGCTGCGTTAGGCTCCAAAAAGGGAGCGTAGAGCATAATTTACCGACACTGCAACTCTAAATACCAGCGGTGCTTACGGACGCGGCCAGCTTCAAAAACGTGCTCGTGCACGATTCCCCCATAGGAAACAATGGGGCATTTTGAGCTGAAAAAAAACCTAACACCTGCAAAAAAGCAGCGTTCAGCTCCTAACGCGGCCCCATTGTTTCCTATGGGGAATCACTTCCTAAGTCTGCACCTAACACCCTAACATGAACCCCGAGTCCAAACACCCCTAACCTTACACTTATTAACCCCTAATCTGCCGCCCCCGCTATCGCTGACCCCTGCATTACACAATTAACCCCTAATCTGCCGCTCCGTACACCGCTGCAACCTACGTTATCCCTATGTACCCCTAATCTGCTGCCCCTAACACCGCCGACCCTTATATTATATTTATTAACCCTTAATCTGCCGCCCCCAACGTCGCCTCCACCTACCTACAATTATTAACCCCTAATCTGCCGACCGGACCTCACCGCTACTCTAATAAATGTATTAACCCCTAAAGCTAAGTCTAACCCTAACACCCCCCTAAGTTAAATATAATTTAAATCTAACAAAATAAATTAACTCTTATTAAATAAATTATTCCTATTTAAAGCTAAATACTTACCTGTAAAATAAATCCTAATATAGCTACAATATAACGAATAATTATATTGTAGCTATTTTAGGATTAATATTTATTTTACAGGCAACTTTGTATTTATTTTAACCAGGTACAATAGCTATTAAATAGTTAATAACTATTTAATAGTTACCTAGTTAAAATAATTACAAAATTACCTGTAAAATAAATCCTAACCTAAATTACAATTACTACACTATCAATAAATTAATTAAATAAAATACCTACAATTATCTACAATTAAACCTAACACTACACTATCAATAAATTAATTAAATACAATACCTACAAATAAATACAATTAAATAAACTAACTAAAGTACAAAAAATAAAAAAGAACTAAGTTACAAAAAATAAAAAAATATTTACAAACATATTAAAAATATTACAACAATTTTAAACTAATTACACCTACTCTAAGCCCCCTAATAAAATAACAAAGCCCCCCAAAATAAAAAAAATGCCCTACCCTATTCTAAAATTAAAATAGAAAAGCTCTTTTACCTTAACAGCCCTTAAAAGGGCCTTTTGCGGGGCATGCCCCAAAGAAAACAGCTCTTTTGCCTGTAAAAATAAACACAATACCCCCCCAACATTACAACCCACCACCCACATACCCCTAATCTAACCCAAACCCCCCTTTAATAAACCTAACACTAAGCCCCTGAAGATCTTCCTACCTTATCTTCACCACGCCGGGTATCACCGATCCTTCCAGGCTCCAATGTCTTGATCCAAGCCCAAGCGGGGGCTGAAGACGTCCATCCTCCGGCTGAAGTCTTGATCCAAGCGGCGAATGAAGAAGTCCATCATCGGGCAGAAGTCTTCATCCTATCCGGGCAGAAGAGGAGATCCGGACCGGTAGACATCTTCAGCCAAGCGGCATCTTCTATCTTCTTCCATCCGATGACGAGCGGCTCCATCTTCAAGACCTCCGGCGCGGATCCATCCTCTTCTTCAGACGTCCTAAAACAGAATGAAGGTTCCTTTAAGGGGCGTCATCCAAAATGGCGTCCCTCGAATTCCGATTGGCTGATAGGATTCTATCAGCCAATCGGAATTAAGGTAGGAAAATTCTGATTGGCTGATGGAATCAGCCAATCAGATTCAAGTTCAATCCGATTGGCTGATCCAATCAGCCAATCGGATTGAACTTGAATCTGATTGGCTGATTCCATCAGCCAATCAGATTGTTCCTACCTTAATTCCGATTGGCTGATAGAATCCTATCAGCCAATCGGAATTCGAGGGACGCCATCTTGGATGACGTCCCTTAAAGGAACCTTCATTCGTCGTCTAGTCGTCGGAAGAAGAGGATGGATCCGCGCCGGAGGTCTTGAAGATGGAGCCGCTCGTCGTCGGATGGAAGAATATAGAAGATGCCGCTTGGATGAAGATGTCTACCGGTCCGGATCTCCTCTTCTGCCCGGATAGGATGAAGACTTCTGCCCGATGATGGACTTCTTTAGCCGCCGCTTGGATCAAGACTTCAGCCGGAGGATGGACGTCTTCAGCCCCTGCTTGGGCTTGGATCAAGACATCGGAGCCTGGATCGATCGGTGATACCCGGCGTGGTGAAGATAAGGTAGGAAGATCTTCAGGGGCTTAGTGTTAGATTTATTTAAGGGGGGTTTGGGTTAGAGTAGGGGTATGTGGGTGGTGGGTTGTAATGTTGGGGGGGGGTATTGTATGTTTTCTCTTGTTAAGTGTAGTCAGTCCACGGGTCATCCATTACTTATGGGATTATATCTCTTCCCCAACAGGAAGTTGCAAGAGGATCACCCAAGCAGAGCTGCTATATAGCTCCTCCCCTCACATGTCATATCCAGTCATTCTCTTGCAACCTAACTAAAGATAGGTCGTTGTGAGAGGTCTGTGATGTTTTTAAACTTAGTTTATTTCTTCAATCAAAAGTTTGTTATTTTAAATGGCACCGGAGTGTGCTGTTTGTTCTCAGGCAGCATTAGAAGAAGAATCTGCCTGCGTTTTCTATGATCTTAGCAGACGTAACTAAGATCCACTGGCTGTTCTCTTACATTCTGAGGAGTGAGGTAACTTCAGAAAAGGGGAATAGCATGCAGGGCCCCCCTGCAAACGAGGTATGTGCAGTAAATTATTTTTCTAAGGAATGGAATTGACTGAGAAAATACTGCTAATACCAATGTAATGTAAGTTCAGCCTTAAATGCAGTGGTAGCGACTGGTATTAGGCTGATGAGTGTGTGTACACTGAAGAATTTTTCTAGGGAATGGAATTTGACTTGAGAAAATACTGTTAATACTGAAGTAATGTATGAGCCTTCACTGCAGTAAATGCGTAGCAGGCTTATTAATAACACTTCATAGCTTTTAAAATATATGTTCAAAACGTTTACTAGCATGTTAATCGTTTTTTGTGAGGTACTTGGTGATAAAACTTATTGGGGCATGATTTTTACCACATGGCTATCTTTGTTTTCTGCATAGAAACAGTTTACTGAGCTTCCCCACTGTTGTAATATGAGTGGGAGGGGCCTATTTTAGCGCTTTTTTGCGCAGTAAAATTTCAGTCACAATCTTCCTACTTCATCCTCCATGATCCAGGACGTCTCTAGAGAGCTCAGGGGTCTTCAAAATTCGTTTTGAGGGAGGTAATCAGTCACAGCAGACCTGTGACAGTGTGTTTGACTGTGAAAAAAAAAACATTAATTATATGTGTTATCCGTTTTTGGGTATTAAGGGGTTAATCATCCATTTGCAAGTGGGTGCAATGCTCTGCTAACTTTATACATTTACTGTGAAAATTTGGTTGCTATAACTAATTTGGTTCATTGTTATTTCAACTGTGACAGCTTTTTATGCTTCTTAAAGGCGCAGTAGCGTTTTTTATATTGCTTGTAAATTTATTGAAAGTTTTTCCAAGCTTGCTAGTCTCATTGCTAGTCTGTTTAAACATGTCTGACTCAGATGAATCTCTTTGTTCACTATGTTTAAAGGCCAATGTGGTGCCAATAGAAATGTGTGTACTAATTGCATTGATGTCACTTTAAATAAAAGTCAATCTTTACATGTAAAGAAATTATCACCAGACAACGAGGGGGAAGTTATGCCGACTAACTCTCCTCACGTGTCAGTACCTTCGCCTCCCGCTCAGGAGGTGCGTGATATTGTGGCGCCAACAGGGAGGCCCATACAAATCACTTTGCAAGACATGGCTACTGTTATGACAGAAGTATTATCTAAATTGCCAGAATTAAGAGGCAAGCGCGATTGCTCTGGGTTAAGGACAGAGCGCGCTGATGATGGGAGAGCCATGTCCGATACTGCGTCACAATTTGCAGAACATGAGGACGGAGAGCTTCATTCTGTGGGTGACGGATCTGATCCAGGAAGACTGGATTCAGAGATTTCTAATTTTAAATTTAAGCTTGAGAACCTCCGCGTATTGCTAGGGGAGGCATTAGCGGCTCTGAATGATTGTAACACGGTTGCAATTCCAGAGAAATTATGTAGGCTGGATAAATACTATGCGGTACCGGTGTGTACTGACGTTTTTCCTATACCTAAGAGGCTTACAGAAATTATTAGAAAGGAGTGGGATAGACCCGGTGTGCCTTTTTCCCCCCCTCCTATATTTATTAAAATGTTTCCAATAGACGCCACCACACGGGACTTATGGCAGACGATCCCTAAGGTGGAGGGAGCAGTTTCTACTTTGGCTAAGCGTACCACTATCCCGGTGGAGGATAGTTGTGCCTTTTCTGATCCAATGGATAAAAAATTAGAGGGTTACCTTAAGAAAATGTTTGTTCAACAAGGGTTTATCTTACAGCCCCTTGCATGCATTGCGCCTGTCACTGCTGCGGCGGCATTCTGGTTTGAGTCTCTGGAGGAGGCCATTCGCACAGCTCCATTGGATGAAATTATGAACAAGCTTAAAGCACTTAAGCTAGCTAACGCATTTGTTTCTGATGCCGTCGTACATTTAACAAAACTTACGGCTAAGAACTCCGGATTCGCCATCCAAGCGCGCAGAGCGATGTGGCTTAAATCATGGTCAGCTGATGTGACTTCTAAATCTAAATTGCTTAATATTCCTTTCAAAGGGCAGACCTTATTCGGGCCCGGCTTGAAAGAAATTATCGCTGACATTACGGGAGGTAAGGGCCATGCTCTGCCTCAGGACAGGGCCAAATCAAAGGCCAAACAGTCTAATTTTCGTGCCTTTCGTAACTTCAAGGCAGGAGCAGCATCAACTTCCTCCGCTCCAAAACAGGAAGGAGCTGTTGCTCGTTACAGACAGGGCTGGAAAGCTAACCAGTCCTGGAACAAGGGTAAGCAGGCCAGAAAACCTGCTGCTGCCCCTAAGACAGCATGAAGAGAGGGCCCCCTATCCGGAAACGGATCTAGTGGGGGGCAGACTTTCACTCTTTGCCCAGGCTTGGGCAAGAGATGTCCAGGATCCCTGGGCGTTGGAGATCATATCTCAGGGATATCTTCTGGACTTCAAAGCTTCTCCTCCACAAGGGAGATTTCATCTTTCAAGGTTATCAGCAAACCAACTAAAGAAAGAGGCGTTTCTACGCTGTGTACAAGACCTCTTACTAATGGGGGTGATCCACCCAGTTCCGCGGACGGAACACGGGCAAGGATTCTATTCAAATCTATTTGTGGTTCCCAAGAAAGAGGGAACCTTCAGACCAATCTTGGACTTAAAGATCCTAAACAAATTCCTAAGAGTTCCATCATTCAAAATGGAAACTATTCGAACCATCCTACCCATGATCCAAGAGGGTCAGTACATGACCACAGTGGACTTAAAGGATGCCTACCTTCACATACCGATTCACAAGGATCATTACCGGTACTTAAGATTTGCCTTCCTAGACAGGCATTACCAGTTTGTAGCGCTTCCCTTCGGGTTAGCTACGGCCCCAAGAATCTTCACAAAGGTTCTGGGCTCACTTCTGGCGGTACTAAGACCGTGAGGCATAGCGGTGGCTCCGTACCTAGACGACATTCTGATACAAGCGTCAAGTTTTCAAACTGCCAAGTCTCATACAGAGATAGTTCTGGCATTTCTGAGGTCGCATGGGTGGAAGGTGAACGTGGAAAAGAGTTCTCTATTGCCACTTACAAGGGTTCCCTTCCTAGGGACTCTTATAGATTCTGTAGAGATGAGAATTTACCTGACGGAGGCCAGGTTATCAAAACTTCTAAATGCTTGCCGTGCCCTTCATTCCATTCCACACCCGTCAGTGGCTCAGTGCATGGAGGTAGTCGGCTTAATGGTAGTGGCAATGGACATAGTACCATTTGCGCGCCTGCATCTCAGACCGCTGCAATTGTGCATGCTAAGTCAGTGGAATGGGGATTACTCAGATTTGTCCCCTCTGCTAAATCTGGATCAAGAGACCAGAGATTCTCTTCTATGGTGGCTTTCTCGGCCCCATCTGTCCAAAGGGATGACCTTTCGCAGGCCAGATTGGACGATTGTAACAACAGATGCCAGCCTTCTAGGTTGGGGCGCAGTCTGGAATTCCCTGAAGGCTCAGGGATCATGGACTCAGGAGGAGAAACTCCTCCCAATAAATATTCTGGAATTAAGAGCAATATTCAATGCTCTTCTAGCTTGGCCTCAGTTAGCAACTCTGAGGTTCATCAGATTTCAGTCGGACAACATCACGACTGTGGCTTACATCAACCATCAGGGGGGAACCAGGAGTTCCCTAGCAATGTTGGAAGTCTCAAAGATAATTCGCTGGGCAGAGTCTCACTCTTGCCACCTGTCAGCGATCTACATCCCAGGCGTGGAGAACTGGGAGGCGGATTTTCTAAGTCGCCAGACTTTTCATCCGGGGGAGTGGGAACTTCATCCGGAGGTCTTCGCTCAACTGATTCATCGTTGGGGCAAACCAGATCTGGATCGCATGGCGTCTCGCCAGAACGCCAAGCTTTCTTGTTACGGATCCAGGTCCAGGGACCCGGGAGCGGTGCTGATAGATGCTCTGACAGCACATTGGGTCTTCAACATGGCTTATGTGTTTCCACCATTTCCGATGCTTCCTCGATTGATTGCCAAGATCAAACAGGAGAGAGCATCAGTGATTCTGATAGCGCCTGCGTGGCCACGCAGGACCTGGTATGCAGACCTATTTGACATGTCGTCCTGTCCACCATGGTCTCTGCCTCTGAGGCAGGACCTTCTAATTCAGGGTCCTTTCAACCATCCAAATCTAATTTCTCTGAGGCTGACTGCATGGAGATTGAACGCTTGAGTTTATCAAAGCGTGGCTTCTCGGAGTCGGTTATTGATACCTTAATACAGGCTAGGAAACCTGTTACCAGAAGAATTTACCATAAGATATGGCGTAAATATTTATATTGGTGCGAATCCAAGAGTTACTCATGGAGTAAGGTTAGGATTCCTAGGATATTGTCTTTTCTACAAGAGGGTTTAGAAAAGGGCTTATCTGCTAGTTCGTTAAAGGGACAGATTTCTGCTCTGTCTATTCTTCTGCACAAACGTCTGGCAGAAGTTCCAGACGTTCAGGTTTTTTGTCAGGCTTTGGCTAGGATTAAGCCTGTGTTTAAGACTGTTGCTCCGCCGTGGAGCTTAAACTTAGTTCTTAACGTTCTGCAAGGCGTTCCGTTTGAACCCCTTCATTCCGTTGATATCAAGCTGTTATCTTGGAAAGTTCTGTTTTTGATGGCTATTTCCTCGGCTCGAAGAGTCTCTGAGTTATCCGCCTTGCATTGTGATTCTCCTTATCTGATTTTTCATTCAGACAAGGTAGTTCTGCGTACTAAACCCGGGTTCTTACCTAAGGTAGTTTCTAACAGGAATATCAATCAAGAAATTGTTGTTCCATCATTGTGTCCTAACCCTTCTTCAAAGAAGGAACGACTTTTGCATAATCTGGACGTAGTCCGTGCCCTGAAGTTCTATTTGCAGGCAACTAAAGATTTTCGTCAAACTTCTTACCTGTTTGTCGTTTACTCTGGACAGAGGAGAGGTCAAAAAGCTTCGGCTACCTCTCTCTCTTTTTGGCTTCGTAGCATAATACGTTTAGCCTATGAGACTGCTGGACAGCAGCCTCCTGAAAGGATTATAGCTCATTCTACTAGAGCTGTGGCTTCCACCTGGGCCTTTAAAAATGAGGCCTCTGTTGAACAGATTTGCAAGGCTGCAACTTGGTCTTCACTTCACACTTTTTCAAAATTTTACAAATTTGACACTTTTGCTTCTTCGGAGGCTGTTTTTGGGAGAAAGGTTCTACAGGCAGTGGTTCCTTCCGTTTAAAGTTCCTGCCTTGTCCCTCCCATCATCCATGTACTTTTAGCTTTGGTATTGGTATCCCATAAGTAATGGATGACCCGTGGACTGACTACACTTAACAAGAGAAAACATAATTTATGCTTACCTGATAAATTTATTTCTCTTGTAGTGTAGTCAGTCCACGGCCCGCCCTGTCTTTTACGGCAGTTCTAAATTTTTAATTAAACTCCAGTCACCACTGCACCCTATGGTTTCTCCTTTCTCGTCTTGTTTCGGTCGAATGACTGGATATGACATGTGAGGGGAGGAGCTATATAGCAGCTCTGCTTGGGTGATCCTCTTGCAACTTCCTGTTGGGGAAGAGATATAATCCCATAAGTAATGGATGACCCGTGGATTGACTACACTACAAGAGAAATAAATTTATCAGGTAAGCATAAATTATGTTTTTTTTTCCAGGCAAAAGAGCTGTTTTCTTTGGGGCATGCCCCGCAAAAGGCCCTTTTAAGGGCTGGTAAGGTAAAAGAGCTTTTCTATTTTTATTTTAGAATAGGGTAGGGCATTTTTTTTATTTTGGGGGGCTTTGTTATTTTATTAGGGGGCTTAGAGTAGGTGTAATTAGCTTAAAATTGTTGTAATATTTTTCTAATGTTTGTAAATATTTT
This sequence comes from Bombina bombina, assembly GCF_027579735.1. Classification (NCBI taxonomy): domain Eukaryota; kingdom Metazoa; phylum Chordata; class Amphibia; order Anura; family Bombinatoridae; genus Bombina; species Bombina bombina. The sequence goes on along the minus strand of NC_069510.1, from coordinate 51,813,687 downwards.
TTTATTTTTTGTAACTTAGTTCTTTTTTATTTTTTGTACTTTAATTAGTTTATTTAATTGTATTTATTTGTAGGTATTGTATTTAATTAATTTATTGATAGTGTAGTGTTAGGTTTAATTGTAGGTATTTTATTTAATTAATTTATTGATAGTGTAGTGTTAGGTTTAATTGTAACTTAGGTTAGGGTTTATTTTACAGGTAATTTTGTAATTATTTTAACTAGGTAACTATTAAATAGTTATTAACTATTTAATAGCTATTGTACCTGGTTAAAATAAATACAAAGTTGCCTGTAAAATAAATATTAATCCTAAAATAGCTACAATATAATTATAATTTATATTGTAGCTATATTAGGATTTATTTTACAGGTAAGTATTTAGCTTTAAATAGGAATAATTTATTTAATAAGAGTTAATTTATTTCGTTAGATTTAAATAATATTTAACTTAGGGGGGTGTTAGGGTTAGAGTTAGCTTTAGGGGTTAATACATTTATTAGAGTAGCGGCGAGGTCCGGTCGGCAGATTAGGGGTTAATAATTGAAGTTAGGTGTCGGCAATGTTAGGGAGGACAGATTAGGGGTTAATACTATTTATGATAGGGTTATTGAGGCGGCAGTGAGGCGGATTAGGGGTTAATAACTTTATTATAGTATCGGTGAGGTCCGGTCGGCAGATTAGGGGTTAATAATTGTAGGTAAGGTAGCAGCGACGTTGGGGGGGCAGATTAGGGGTTAATAAATATAATATAGGGGTCGGCGGTGTTAGGGGCAGCAGATTAGGGGTACATAAGTATAACGTAGGTGGCGGCGGTGTGCGGTCGGCAGATTAGGGGTTAAAAAAATTTAATAGAGTGGCGGCGATGTGGGGGGGCCTTGGTTTAGGGGTACATAGGTAGTTTATGGGTGTTAGTGTACTTTAGAGCACAGTAGTTAAGAGCTTTATGAACCGGCGTTAGCCCAGAAAGCTCTTAAAACCTGGCTTTTTTCTGCGGCTGGAGTTTTGTCGTTAGATGTCTAACGCTCACTTCAGCCAAGACTCCAAATACCGGCGTTAGAAAGATCCCATTGAAAAGATAGGATACGCAAATGGCGTAAGGGGATCTGCGGTATGGAAAAGTCGCGGCTGGAAAGTGAGCGTTAGACTCTTTCCTGACTGACTCTAAATACCAGCTGGCGGTAAAAACCAGCGTTAGGACCCCCTAACGCTGGTTTGGACGGCTAACGCAGAACTCTAAATCTAGGCGTATGTTAATATGATTGTTATATTTTCATGAATTTCACATTATTATCTACTGTTATTTATGCGGGCATTATTGTCTTTTAATTCACAATCTGCAAGATAAGCATTTCTTTGCAATTTCAAGATTTTATTGTATAATCCTTAACACAGTACAGAGTATGTAAAATGCCAAAATAATATTTTTGTAACATTACAGAATTGCTGAAAGAGTCGTTTTAATTTATATTGTCATTTTAAAAAAATCACAAAAGATAGCCGAGCAGTTAAAATACAAGAATATAATCCCTACAGTGTTGAGGCTGCATATTTTACTCTGAAATAAAATGTGATTGAAAAGAGACTGGAGCGGGAGTCTGGGGAAAATAGGAAATGAGACATTGATAGAGGGCAAATCTAGAGACAGTTAGTTAGGAATAAAAGGGAAAGAAACAGGAGGGGTGAGTCAATTAAGACAGATAGAGAGAGTAAAAAAGGGAGGGTAAAAATGGGAATAAAATTCAATGAGAGAAATTCTCACTGCATAAATATAGACAAAATTATATTATTATTATATTATTCCCTTTATTATTTCACTGTTGCTTGTAGGTAGCATTGGGGTCAGTTCTAATCTTTATGATTTTCTTTTTCAATATTGGAAAAACTAGATTTTTTTTACAATCTAACAGCTAGATTTAGAGTTTTGCGGCCGAAGGGGTGCGTTAGCTACGCGTCTTTTTTTTCTAGCGCTGCTTCTAAACAACGCTGGTATTGAGCGTTCTCTGAATGGCTGCGTTAGGCTCCAAAAAGGGAGCGTTGAGCCGAATTTACCGCCACTTCAACCCTCAATACCAGCGTTGCTTATGGTAGCGGCTAGCTGGAAAAACGTGCTCGTGCACGATTCCCCCATAGGAAACAATGGGGCAGTTTGGGCTGAAAAAAAAAGCAGCGTTCAGCTCCTAACGCAGCCCCATTGTTTCCTATTGGGAAACACTCTCTAAGTCTGCACCTAACACCCTAACATGAACCCCGAGTCTAAACACCCCTAACCTTACACTTATTAACCCCTAATCTGCCGCCCCCGCTATCGCTGACCCCTGCATATTATTATTAACCCCTAATCTGCTGCTCCGGACACCGCCGCAACCTACATTATACCTATGTACCCCTAATCTGCTGCCCCTAACATCGCCGACACCTACATAATATTTATTAACCCCTAATCTGCCCCCCCCAACGTCGCTGCTACCTAACTACACTTATTAACCCCTAATCTGCCGACTGGATCTCGCCACTACTATAATAAATGTATTAACCCCTAAAGCTAAGTCTAACCCTAACCCTAACACCCCCTAAGTTAAATATAATTTTAATCTAACGAAATAAATTAAATATTATTAACTAAAGTATTCCTATTTAAAGCTAAATACTTACCTGTAAAATAAACCCTAATATAGCTACAATATAACGAATAATTATATTGTAGCTATTTTAGGGTTTATTTTTATTTTACAGGCAACTTTGTATTTATTTTAACTAGGTACAATAGCTATTAAATAGTTATTAACTATTTAATAGCTACCTATTTAAAATAATTACCAAATTACCTGTAAAATAAATCCTAACCTAAATTACAATTAAACCTAACACTACACTATCAATAAATTAATTAAATAAATTACCTACAATTACATACAATTAAATAAAATAAACTAAATTACAAAACAAACAAACACTAAATTAAAAAAAAAAAAGATTACAAGAATTTTAAGCTAATTACACCTACTCTAAGCCCCCTAATAAAATAACAAAGCCCCCCAAAATAATAAAGGTCTCTACCCTATTCTAAATTAAAAAGTAACCAGCTCTTTTACCAGCCCTTAAAAGGGCTTTTTGCAGGGCATGCCCCAAAGTAAACAGCTCTTTTGCCTGTAAAAAAAAATACAATACCACCCCCCAACATTACCCTGTTCCGATCAGCCAATAGAATGCGAGCTCAATCTGATTGGCTGATTGGATCAGCCAATCCGATTGAACTTGAATTTGATTGGCTGATTCAATCAGCTAATCAGATTTTTCCTACCTTAATTCCGATTGGCTGATAGAATCCTATCAGCCAATCGGAATTCGAGGGATGCCATCTTGGATGACGTCCCTTAAAGGAACCTTCATTCGGCGAGTAGGCGTCGGTGAAGAAGGATGGATCCGCGTCAGCTGGAAGAAGATGTCTCTGCTCCGCTCCGGATGGATGAAGATAGAAGATGCCGCTTGGATGAAGATGTCTGCCTGTCCGGATGTCCTCTTCTGCCCGGATAGGATGAAGACTTCTGCTGCTCTGCATGTCCTCTTTTGGTCCATCGGTGCCCGGCTGGGTGAAGACGACTAAAGATAGGGAGATCTTCAGGGGGGTAGTGTTAGGTTTATTGTTAGGTTTATTTAAGGGGGGTTTGGGTTAGAGTAGGGGTATGTGGGTGGTGGGTTGTAATGTTGGGGGGGTGGTATTGTGTTTTTTTTTTACAGGCAAAAGAGCTGTGGCAGAAGAGGACATCCGGACAGGCAGACATCTTCATCCAAGCGGCATCTTCTATCTTCATCCATCCGGAGCGGAGCGGAGCCATCCTCTTCCAGCTGACGCGGATCCATCCTTCTTCACCGACGCCTACTCGCCGAATGAAGGTTCCTTTAAGGGACGTCATCCAAGATGGCGTCCCTTGAATTCCGATTGGCTGATAGGATTCTATCAGCCAATCGGAATTAAGGTAGGAAAAATCTGATTAGCTGATTGAATCAGCCAATCAGATTCAAGTTCAATCGGATTGGCTGATCCAATCAGCCAATCAGATTGAGCTCGCATTCTATTGGCTGATCGGAACAGGGTAATGTTGGGGGGTGGTATTGTGTTTTTTTTTACAGGCAAAAGAGCTGTTTACTTTGGGGCATGCCCCGCAAAAAGCCCTTTTAAGGGCTGGTAAAAGAGCTGGTTACTTTTTAATTTAGAATAGGGTAGGGACCTTTATTATTTTGGGGGGCTTTGTTATTTTATTAGGGGGCTTAGAGTAGGTGTAATTAGCTTAAAATTCTTGTAATATTTTTTTTTTGTAATTTAGTTTATTTAATTGTATGTAATTGTAGGTAATTTATTTAATTAATTTATTGATAGTGTAGTGTTAGGTTTAATTGTAACTTAGGTTAGGATTTATTTTACAGGTAATTTGGTAATTATTTTAAATAGGTAGCTATTAAATAGTTAATAACTATTTAATAGCTATTGTACCTAGTTAAAATAAATACAAAATTGCCTGTAAAATAAAAATAAACCCTAAAATAGCTACAATATAATTATTCGTTATATTGTAGCTATATTAGGGTTTATTTTACAGGTAAGTATTTAGCTTTAAATAGGAATACTTTAGTTAATAATATTTAATTTATTTCGTTAGATTAAAATTATATTTAATTTAGGGGGGTGTTAGTGTTAGGGTTAGACTTAGCTTTAGGGGTTAATACATTTATTATAGTAGCAGCGAGGTCCGGTCGGCAGATTAGGGGTTAATAAGTATAGTTAGGTAGCGGCGACGTTGGAGGGGGCAGATTAGGGGTTAATAAATATTATGTAGGTGTTGGCGATGTTAGGGGCAGCAGATTAGGGGTTCATAGGGATAATGTAGTTGGCGGCGGTGTGCGGTCGGCAGATTAGGGGTTAAAAATATTTATTATAGTGGCGGCGATGTGGGGGGGCCTCGGTTTAGAGGTACATAGGTAGTTTATGGGTGTTAGTGTACTTTAAAGCACAGTAGTTAAGAGCTTTATAAACCGGCGTTAGCCCAGAAAGCTCTTAACTACTGACTTTTTTCTGCGGCTGGAGTCTTGTCGGTAGAGGGTCTACTGCTCACTTCAGCCAAGACTCATAATACCGGCGTTAGGAAGATTCCATTGAAAAGATAGGATACGCAATTGACGTAAGGGGATCTGCGGTATGGAAAAGTCGCGGCTGGAAAGTGAGCGTTAGACCCTTTCCTGGCTGACTCTAAATACCAGCGGGCGGCCAAAAGCAGCGCTAGGACCTCTTAACGCTGCTTTTGACGGCTAACACAGAACTCTAAATCTAGGCAAAAGTGATCACAATTGTCTCAAGTCAAACACAACCTACTCCCAGAACATTTAACCTTCAGAACAAAGGCAACCTTAAAGGGACAATCTACTCCCGAATTTTATTGTTTAAAAATATAGATAATCCCTGTATTACCCATTACCCAGTTTTGCATAACCAACACAGTTATATTAATTTACTTTTTACCTCTGTGATTACCTTGTAGCTAAGCCTCTGCAGACTGCCTCCTTATTTCAGTTCTTTTAACAGACTTGCATTTTAGCCAATCAGTGCTGACTTATAAATAACTTCACGGGAGTGAGCACAATGTTATCTATATAGCACATAAACTTACTGCCCTCTAGCAGTGAAAATCTGTCAAATGCATTCAGATAAGAGGTGGCCTTCAAGGGCTTTAAAATTAACATATGAGCATACCGAGGTTTAGCTTTCAACAAAAAATACCAAGAGAACAAGCAAATTTGATGATAAAAGTAAATTGGAAAGTTGTTTGAAATTACATAACTAAATCTAAATCATGAAAGTTTAATTTTGACTAGACTATCCCTTTAATAAATGATAATGGCTGTCGATAAACACCAATGTTAATAACCAAATAAAACAACTATGCAAATCTAAAATGGTGGATTGGACTCTTTTTACCTTACATCACATCCCTATTACCTCAGAAACATTGACAATATGGTGAACATATACAATGGCTCCAATCAGTGAGTGCTTACTTTTATAGTGGGGTAATGGGTTTAACCTTTTAACGCCGTTATGCCGTTCTATTCCGTCATAATTACACTGGGCTTTAGTGCCGTTTTGACGAAATAGAACATCATAACCGTTGACTGTCCTAAAGCCAACTGCACTTTTATGATGTGATCGCAGTCTGGAGGGCGTGCTCTAGCGTCACAGGGACGCCCCCCTGCCCCAATCCCATCATTGAAATCTTGCGATCGCGTGCACGATCACAGGATTTCAATTTGCCGATGTAGACAAATTAACCCGGTCATCAAAGGTTTAATGAGGTCCATGTATATGTATGTTGCAATTGGATTGTGTCATTTATTTATTTTATTAAAATAACTTTGAATGTTATTTACTGATAGGTATACATTAGTATTGATATATTTACTGATTTCTGGCCATATATTGTAGGTATGTGTTATTCATGTTTTTACATTTAAATATTGTTGATGATGATTCAGTATTATTCTTTATTTGGTACAAATCCATCGTCATAAAAAATGGCTTAGCTATCTTGTTTTTCTAGTCCATGTATGTACAGATCTTTGGCCCATATGCCTTATTGTTCTAGCTGTGAGTGGTAAGTTTTTATCAAGTGCCTTTGTCTGTTGAACTCAATGGGGCCAAATTATCAAGCTCCGAATGTAGCTTTATGCCCCTGTTTCTGCGCGAGCCTTCTAAAGACCGCTACTCCATAACTTGTCCACCTGCTCTGAGGCTGCGGACATCAATCCACCTGATCCTATACGATCGGGCTGATTGACACCCCCTGCAAGCAGCCAATTGGCTTTGAATCTGCAGGGGGCGGCACTGCACAAGCAGTTCCCAAGAACTACTTGTGCAATGATAAATGCTACATCGTATCATGTCCGTCCGCACTTTAATTAATCGGCCCCAATGTGTCAATTTTGTGTTCAATATTTAGTTGAGATCTTGCGGTGATTGCCAAAATCAATGCTGTCCATGCATTGTATGGGTGACATTTCTGATATCTGTTTAGAGCCGATACAATATTTTTAAAATAAGGAAATGTTATCATTTGCATTGTCATGGCTCTGATAATAGAAAAGGCACACCAGGAGCTGTAAAACAGCAGATAAACATGATCAAAAAGAATGGAATTGACCCTAATATTTAGCCCCTGCAGATCTCTAGAGCAGCAATGCACTACTGGAATTTAGCTGAACACATCTGTTGAGCCAATGTCAACAGGTGTATGTGTGTAGCCAATAGAAAAGGATGAATTTATATTAAATTTAAATTTATAAAAGATATTTATTTTGACTGATTCAAATCAGACAGTAGGGATTGACTGATTTGAAATCAGCCAATCAAAAGTAAGTGGTACCCCTATTTATTAGGGTGCCGGGCTTCAGTGGGCAGCGGAGATTGCATGAAAAGGAGGGCTCCCTGAAGAGACACGGAGAAAGAAATATGCAGAGCAGAGGGGGCGGGAAAGACCGCCTCAGCCACCCCAAAGATAGGCCCCTGCCGCCTGGAGTAATGGGTTGAAGATGGGCCTGTGATGGATCAAGAGGAGCAGATGTGAGTAACACTTTTGGGGTTAATTAGGGTTTTTTTATTTTTTAGAATTCGCTTTGTTATTCTTAAATTTATTTTGTAGGCTAGATTTTTAAGGTTTTATTTTTTAAGATTTTTTTTTAACTTTGGAAGTGGGGGTTCCTTTAATGTAAGTGTGGGGTTTTGTAATTTTGTTATTTTTTTATGCAAAAGAGCTAAGGGAAATGCCCTCCAAAATGCCCTTTTAAAGGCTATTGGGATTAATTTTAGAGTTAGGGTTTACAGGGTTTTTTTATTTGGGGGGGCTTTTTTATTTTATGGAGCATGTAGTTTAGCGTTAGGTAAAATGCTTTTTTTTGGATAATGTAGTTTTTTATTTTTTGTAACTTAGACTTTTTTTATTTTGTGTAACTTAGTTTAGGAGGGGTTAGGTGTTAGAGTAGAGTTAGATTTCATTTGTTTTTTTTTGTTTTCTCTTGTAAGGTGTATCCAGTCCACGGATTCATCGTTTACTTGTGGGATATTCTCCTTCCCTACAGGAAGTGGCAAAGAGAGCACACAGCAAAGCTGTCCATATAGCTCCCCCTCTAGCTCCACCCCCCAGTCATTCTCTTTGCCGGCTCTAAGCACTAGGGTCTCTTTACGGGAGGGTAAAGTGAATGTGGTGTTAGAATTGTAGTTTTCATTATCTTCAATCAAAAGTTTGTTATTTTAAATGGTACCGGTTTGTACTATTTACTCTCTAGCAGAAAAGTGATGAAGATTTCTGCTGAGAGGAAAATGATTTTAGCATGTTGTAACTAAAATCCACTGCTGTTCCCACACAGGACTGAGGAGTACCGGAAAACTTCAGTAGGGGGGAACAGTTTGCAGGGGGAACTGCAACAAGGTATGTTCAGTCATTTATTTCTAGACAAGACTGAGATAATGCTAGAAGAGACTGACAATATCCCCATGAGGGGAGGGTAAGCTATGTTCACAGACTTAGTAAGGAATTGAATGCTTACATTATAGGGCTAATTATGCTGGTTGACACTTATTCAGGGCAATCGATTGTTTAGCTAAGGAAAATATTGTTTGCAAGACACTTTTGAAAGCCCCTTTGGGTTCTTTCTGGGGTTATTACCCACATGGCTGTTTTTTAGTCACTTAGGAGTGATTTACTTGGCCTCACAGCTCCGGAGTAGAGTGGGAGGGGCCTAATTTCGCGCCTCAGATGCGCAGTTAGAATTGCAGAGAAGTTCATGCTGCTTCACATGGAGGGTCCTGCTGATGTTTGAGGGCCTAAAAGAAGCTATATTCCCCCAAATCTGATCCCTAAGGGCAGGTAGGGCCACAGCAAGGCTGTGGCAAGGTGCTGTAGTAATTTAACCGGGTGTTGGCTTTAGGCTGCTCCGGTTTGGGCATTAAGGGGTTAATCGTTTTGAAACTTGTGGTGCAATCTTATTAAGGCTTTATCTACATACTGTGAAAATTTCAGAAGTATTGCTGCATTTTTCACTGTTTTGTAAAATTGTGTGCTCTTTTTATCTCTTAAAGGCACAGTAACGTTTTTTTTTCAAATTGTGTTTTCTATTTGATTAAAGTGATTTCCAAGCCTGTTTGTGTACTCTACTAGTCTGTTAAACATGTCTGACACTAAGGAAAATCCTTGTTCAATGTGTTTAGAAGCCATGGTGGAACCCCCTCTCAGAATGTGTCCCACTTGTACTGATATGTCTATACACTTTAAAGATCATATTGTTGCACTTAAGAATGTGGCCCAAGATGATTCTCAGACTGAAGGTAACGAGGGTAGCCCGTCTGCCTCTCCCCAAGTGTCACAACCAGTTACGCCCGCTCAAGCGACGCCTAGTACCTCTAGTGCGTCTGACCCTTTTACATTACAAGACTTAGCGGCAGTCATGGATAATTCTCTTGCAGCTTTCTTATCTAAACTTCCTGTGTTACCTGCAAAGCGTGATAGCTCCGTTTTAAGAACAGATTATGAGCATTCTGACGCTTTGGTAGCTGTATCTGATATACCCTCACAACGCTCTGAAGTGGGAGCGAGGGATTTGATGTCTGAGGGAGAAGTTTCTGATTCAGGAAAGGTTCCTCCTCAGACAGATTCAGATACATTGGCTTTTAAATTTAAACTAGAGGTATTAGCTACTCTGGATGACTGCGACCCTTTGGTGGTCCCAGAGAAATTGTGTAAAATGGACAAGTACTTAGAGGTCCCTGTTTACACTGATGCGTTTCCGGTCCCTAAGAGGATAGCGGATATCGTTACTAGGGAGTGTGATAGACCAAGTGTCCCTTTTGTCCCCCCTCCTGTTTTTAAGAAAATGTTCCCCATATCTGACCCCATGCGGGACTCGTGGCAGACGGTCCCTAAGGTGGAGGGGGCTGTTTCTACACTTGCTAAACGCACAACCATACCAATTGAAGACAGTTGTGCTTTTAAAGACCCTATGGATAAAAAATTAGAGGGTTTACTTAAGAAAATTTTTGTTCAACAAGGTTTTCTTCTCCAACCTATTGCCTGCATTATTCTTGTAACTACTGCAGCTGCTTTCTGGTTTGAGGCGCTGGAAGACTCGCTCCAGACGGAGACCTCATATGAGGAAATTATGGATAGAATTAAGGCTCTAAAGCTAGCTAATTCTTTTATCACTGACGCCGTTTTCCAAATAGCTAAGTTAGCGGCGAAAAAAATCAGGTTTTGCAATTTTGGCGTGCAGGGTGCTATGGCTAAAGTCCTGTTCGGCCGATGTGTCGTCTAAATCCAAGCTTTTGAACATTCCTTTCAAAGGAAAGACCCTCTTCTGGCCTGAATTTAAAGAGATTATTTCAGATATCACCGGGGGAAAAGGCCATGCTCTCCCTCAGGACAAGCCCTTTAAAACAAAGAACAAAGCTAATTTTCGTTCCTTTCGCAATTTTCATCCTCTCCGGCTGCAAAGCAAGAGGGTAACGCTTCACAGCCCAAGGCAACCTGGAAACCTTACCAGGGCTGGAATAAGGGTAAACAGGCCAAAAAGCCTGCAGCTGCCACCAAGACAGCATGAAGGGGTAGCCCCCCGATCCGGGACCGGATCTAGTAGGGGGCAGACTCTTTCTCTTCGCTCAGACCTGGGCAAGAAATGTACACGATCCTTGGGCATTAGAGATTGTAGCCTAGGGATACCTTCTAGAATTCAAGGACTCTCCTCCAAGGGGAAGGTTCCACATTTCTCGTCTGTCTACAGATCAGCCAAACAAGAGGCGCTTTTACGCTGTGTAGAAGATCTACATACAATGGGAGTGATCCACCCAGTTCCAATTGCAGAACAAGGACTGGGGTTTTACTCAAACCTGTTTGTGGTTCCCAAAAAAGAAGGAACTTTCAGACCAATCCTGGATCTCAAAATTCTAAACAAATTCCTCATCATTCAAGATGGAGACCATTCGGACAATCTTACCAATGATCCAGGAGGGTCAATATATGACTACCGTGGATCTAAAGGATGCGTACCTGCACATTCCTATCCACAAAGATCATCACCAGTTTCTCAGGTTCGCCTTTCTGGACAAGAATTATCAGTTTGTGGCTCTTCCTTTCGGGTTGGCCACTGCTCCCAGAATTTTCACAAAGGTGCTAGGGTCCCTCCTGGCGGTTCTAAGACCGCGGGGCATAGCAGTGGCGCCTTACCTAGACGACATCTTAATTCAGGCGTCGACTTTCCAAAGAACCAAGTCTCACACGGAGATTGTATTGGCCTTTCTGAGGTCTCACGGGTGGAAGGTGAACATCAAAAAGAGTTCTCTCTCCCCCCTCACAAGAGTTCCATTCTAGGAACCCTGATAGACTCGGTAGAAATGAAAATATTTCTGACGGAGGTCAGAAAGTTAAAACTCTTAACTACTTGCCGAGCTCTTCATTCCATTCCTCGGCCATCTGTAGCTCAGTGCATGGAGACAATCGGTCTAATGGTAGCAGCAATGGACATAGTCCCTTTCGCTCGGATACACCTCAGACCACTGCAATAATGCATGCTCAAACAGTGGAATGGGGATTATGCAGATTTGTCTCCTCAAATTCAGTTGGACCAGGAGACCAGAGATTCTCTTCTCTGGTGGTTGTCTCAGGATCACCTGTCTCAGGGAATATGTTTCCGCAGGCCAGAGTGGATCATTGTAACAACCGATGCCAGTCTGTTAGGCTGGGGTGCGGTCTGGGACTCCCTGAAAGCTCAGGGCTTATGGTCTCGGGAAGAAACTCTTCTCCCGATAAACATTCTGGAACTGAGGGCGATATTCAACGCTCTTCAGGCATGGCCTCAACTAGCTGCGGCCAAATTCATCAGATTTCAGTCGGACAACTTCACGACTGTAGCTTACGTCAATCATCAGGGGGGAACAAAGAGTTCCCTAGCGATGACGGAAGTAACCAAAATAATCAGGTGGGCGGAGGATCACTCCTGCCATCTCTCAGCAATTCACATCCCAGGAGTAGACAACTGGGAGGCGGATTTTCTAAGTCGTCAGACTTTTCACCCGGGGGAGTGGGAACTCCACCCGGAGGTATTTGCTTTATTTACTAGAAGTTCCTGTCTTGGTGTTAATCTGGCACTAAATTCAGCTTTTTTGATAGTTTGTTGCTGTAGCCTCTGGCTAATAATCTCTCCTGTAGTTCTTTTGCTCTCTGTTTGTAATTCTGTTCCGTTGAGCAATTACACCTCATGCGTAAATATTCTCCTGTCGGCAATTATTTAATAGTATTGGGAGCATGGGCACTTGAACTTTGTTTACTATACTTTGCCAATATGGTTGGCGATGCTGGGTGTTGCTTAAGCCAGCATCGCCGGCCAATGGCATGTATAGTAAATGCCTCTCAGCGATGCGGCTATGTCGAGAGCATGGAATGTTCCGACAAGCTTGCTCAAAAAAGCAGTGGATACCTTGGAATATTTTGCCTCCTTTGAAGCATTTTCGAACATAGGGGCCTGAGTCTGAACTTCAAATGAGTAGTAGATTTTTTTCTGCCAAATTTCAAAGTTATGTCTATTTCCACTCCTCCTGTATCATGTGACAGCCTTCAGCCAATCACAAATGAATATACATATATTGTGTGTATTCTTGCACATGCTCAGTAGGAGCTGGTGACTCAAAAACTGTAAATATAAAAAGAACTGTGCACATTTTATTAATGACAGTACATTGAAAAGTTGTTTAAAACTGCTTGCTCTATTTGAATCATGAAAGTTTAAAAAGGGACAGTCAAGTCCAAAATAAACTTTCATGATTCAGATAGGGCATGTAATTTCTTTTTTCTATTGAAGTCATAAACACGTGTAACATAGAAGATATGTCCCAAAACAATAACAGATAAGGAGGTATAAGGGCATGTAATTTTAAACAACTTTTCAATTTACTTTTATCCCCAATTTTGCTTTGTTCTCTTCTTATTCTTAGTTGAAAGCTAAATCTAGGTAGGCTCATATGCTAATTTCTTAGACCTTGAAGGCCGCCTCTAATCTGAATGCATTTTGAAAGTTTTTCACCACTAGAGGGTGTTAGTTCCTGTGTTTCATATAGATAACATTGAGCTTGTAGAGTCTGCAAGTCTGTCAAAATAAATGAAATAAGGGGGCATTTTGCAGAGGCTTAGATACAAGGTAATCACAGAGGTAAAAAGTGTATTATTATAAGTGTGTTGGTTATGCAAAACTGGGGAATGGGTAATAAAGGGATTATCTATCTTTTTAAACAACAAAAATTCTGGTGTTGACTGTCGCTTTAATTTTGTCTTGAGTGTCCCTTTAATTTTAACTTTAGTGACCCTTTAAGTGCACACGGAATGACAAAATAAAAACAAAATTAGGAAATTGTTTCTCAACTACAGTGCTCATGCAACCTAACAATACAATATGTCCCTGTATGGGCATGTTATTGCAACAGTAACTGAGATTATTCAATCTGTGCTCTGGTAGGGAAATTATTTAAAGGGACATTAAGTAGAATTTGCATTATTTTTGCAAAAAAAGTAATTTAAAAAGTAATCACAGCTTTTAAAATAATTTTTCTTGTACATAATACTCGCCAATCATCTTGTGGTAGGCCTTGTGCCCACAAATCCACCACTCACACATGATCCAAATGCTTGATATGATGATTTCAAAAGAAAAAAAGCAACATACTGCAATAGTTCTTTAAAAGCAATTTGAAAGTGCAACATCCTCTGGGCAAGATTACAAGTCGCATGGCAAATCAGTTGCGAAAACACCGCTCGCATTTTGGCTGTTTCGCATTTGGGGTTGCGCAGCTATTACAAGTTGCAAAACAACTTATTTTGCACAAGTGTTAAGCAAACAGCCAAATTGTTTGCGTGTTCACAAATTCCCCATAGAAATCAATGGAGAAGACAAATAGAAAAAAACACACTAAAACCCTAAAATGTTATGCAAAGCCCATAACGTATATTCTCCTTGAAAAGTGTACTTGAAAATGTGAATTTCTTTCAAAGGCAGGAAGAGTCCACAACTTCATTCATTACTGTTGGAAAGCCACCCCAGCCAAAGGCTATAAATATCTCTCCCACTTCCCCTATCTCCCCAGTCATTCTTTGCCTTTCATCACTATAGGAGGATGGCAGAAAAGTGTTAGACGAAAATTGTAGTCTGTTAATGGGTATGTTTCCTTCAAGTGTGGACTTAGGTGTTTGAGTAACCATGTAATCGTCTCAGTGAGAGTTGTGGTGAACGCTGGCTATAGATGTAGCAGGGAGCAATCTCTGACCACGATCTAGACTTAAAGCTATCACCTCTGGGTAATCAGTGTTACCGCTTTACACTGTTTTCTCCTTCTCTTCAGGTCCCTGTCAGGTGTGTTTGGTAAGACTGTCAGACCTTGAAGTGCTGTGCCTGCCCCACAGCTTTGATCCTGGAGGGTAAGTCCTTTATATTGTTTTGAGGGTTTATGGGCAAATTCCCTGAGGTTATGGGGACATTGAAATGCATAGTTCACAGTGTGATACTTTTATTATTTTCAGGATATGGGGATATTTAGTACCTTATATAAAGAGGTTATTTTATTGAGCAGTTGGGGCCAAATGTGTGCTGCTTAGCTCCTTGCCAACCGGAGCACGTGTGTAAGTTTTTTTGGGGGCCATAAGAACGCAGACAGATGTTGTAGGACAGTTTGGAAAATATTTCCCAATGGGTCCTTTTTCTTTCTCTTTTTTTCCCGCTATGCAGCTGTTATACAGCTTTGTGCGGTTTCTCTACTAGCTGGGGGTGGTCTTTAGATGCGCACCATGTGACTAGGGCGTAGTTTCTATCTCAGGCCAGTCAGAAATTTGCTCCTTCTACGTAGCGATCAGCACATAGAGTCCGTTGCAGGCATTGGTAGAGATCCTGACTTCATTCCAGTCACGCTTGTCTAGCCAGGAGGTGGTGAGTACCTCAGCCAGGGCTGAGCGTAAAGGTGCCATGCAAAGTTTTAAATTTATTTTTCGTTGCTACTTCTTTGAGACCTTATATCCGCTATGGAGGATTCTGATATTAACCCCTCAGAGGGTTCTATTTCAGCGATCACTGTTACAAATGCATGTTTATATTGTGAGGAGACTATGGTTTGGCCTTCTTAACAATTCTGTTCTGTCTGCTTATGTTCTGTGTTAAAGACCAAGAATTGGGTCTAAATCTGGTTTATCCCCTGGTACTTTTATGCACTCTGAGCCTACTACCTCTCAGGACTCTGTAACCATGAGATGCTTATTCTGCAGTCGCAGTCCCCTTTTAACCCTATGACACAGGCAGTGCCTCGTGGCGCAACTTTATCTCCGGCTGGAGTTAATTGTTTGCCAGCAGACTTTACTTCACAGCTTCAGTATGAGGTATCAGCTGCATTAAATGCTTTTCTCATCTCTGGAAAACGTAAGAGAAAGGTTAAGCATAGTTCCACTGACTTGGGGGTTAACATCTCTCTTCAGTCTGAGTTGGCTAGTTTGTCTCACCTTTCTGAGGATGATCTAACCTTGGTTGCATCCGAAGGTGAGCTTTCGGAATCAGAGGTATCTGAAATTAAATCTACTACAACCTTGTTCTTCGTGTTTTGCAGCAGGCTCTGTTTGAGCCTATGCATTTTGTTGATCTTAAGCAAGGTTTTGTTGTTGTTGCCTATGGCCTCAGCTCACAGAGTCTCTGAGATTTCTGCTTCACAGTGTGAGCCACCTTACCTTATTTCCATCTAAAAGGTAGGAGAGTCCACGGCTTCATTCATTACTATTGGGAATTAAGTACCTGGCCACCAGGAGGAGGCAAAGACACCCCAGCCAAAGGCTTAAATACCTCCCCACTTCCCTAATCTCCCAGTCATTCTTTGCCTTTCATCACAGGAGGATGGCAGAGGAGTGCCAGAGTTTTGGAGTAGTCTCGGATGGAGGGTAATTCTCTTCGCAGTTAGACTGGAGTTTTAAGTAGTCCTGTCAGTCTTTCAGTGAAGGCCTGGGCGAAAGTTAGAGTCCGGAGATGCAGGGAGAGTCTTTCTGCAAAACCATCCCGACTCATGTTAACAGCTCCATAAGCAATCAGTGTTGACAAGTTTTACTGCCGGCTTTCTTCACTCAAATCCATGTCAGGAGCGACGCTTCTAACCTGTCACACTTGAAGCCCCGTTTTCCTGTTCCACGGCGTAGATTCTGGTAAGATCGTTTATTTTTTATTATTGATGATAATGATGATAACATAGAAGACTTTTTATCTTTCCAGAATCAAGGGTTAATATTCCTGGAAGGGGGATTATTGAACGGGGGGGGGGGGGTTTATACATGATTTTGTTTATTGTGTCATTGCTGCATTATGTGCGAGATTAGGCTCTGGCAATGTGTGGAACTTTCAGGTGACTTGCAGGAATCTTGTGCGACCATTTTTGCCGCGTTTCTTCCCTAGTGCAGGGGCGGTCCTGCCAGGCATTCCACGTGACAGGGTGTGTCTATCCTTCTCTGTTGATCTGTGGCGCAGGAGACATAGCGGTTTCTGTAGTCCGGGTCCTAGGAGGTGGTGAGTGCCCGGCCTTTGGTGGTATAAAGGTGCCTTTTTGTAAATTAAGCTAGTCTTCCCATAAACGCAAGTGATGGAGGACTCTGATGCGTTAGAGGGCTCTCCCTCCTTAACAAAGTCTCATTCCTGTGTTTATTATGAGGAGGTTCTGGTAGATCAGCCAGCTGAACTATGTTCCACATGCCTTGATAAAGTTACAACATCTAAATGTAAACGAATGTCTAGTGTTACTGAGCCGTCCATCTCTGAGGGTTCTTCGTCCCGTGAGGTGCGTTCCCTACTTTCATCTCCGATTGCACATGCAGCGCCCCGGAGTCCAACCGTTACTCCTTCGGGAGAGATTCATTGGCTGTCAGACTTTGCGGGCCAACTGGAATCGGCGGTTTCTAAAGTGATCCATGCCTTACCACATTCTGTTAAGCGCAAGTGTAGGGTGTATCATGGCGGCTCGAGCCAGGGTTTGTCCTCGCCGATGGCAGATCCAGAGGCTCTATACGAGGGCGATGCCCACTCCGACTCTTTGGAGGAGGCCCATTCTGGGTCGGAGTCCGTGTCATCTAAGCCTCCTACTGCGGAGGAGCCTGATTATAGGTTTAGGATGGAATATTTACGTTTTCTGCTGCGACAGGTACTTGCTACTCTGGAGGTTCTGGAACCTAAGATCCCGGAGAAACTTGTGATTCCTAAACTTGACAAGGTGTACGAGGACAGGGTGGTGCCTCAGACTTTCCCGGTTCCCATTAAGATGGCAAATATTATTAAGAATTAATGGGAGCGATTAGGATCACCCTTTTCCCCTTCTCCTTCTTTTAAAAAACTGTTTCCCATTCCGGACTCTCAGCTTGAGCTGTGGGGGACCAGTCCCAAGGTGGATGGGGCTATCTCTACGCTCGCAAAGCGGACAATTATTCCTCTCGAGGATAGTTCGTTGTTTAAAGAGCTCATGGATAAAAAGCTGGAAAACATGTTGAGAAAGATGTTTCAGCACATGGGGTTTGTTTTTCAGCCTGCAGTGGCCGTTGCAGCGGTCGCCAAAACTGCGACATATTGGGGTGAATCTCTGTGTGATATGGTCGAAGGGGAGACTTCCATCGACAATATACAGGAGAAGATTAAGGCGCTGAAGGTCGCCAATTCTTTCATCTTTGATGCCAATATGCGAATTATTCGCCTGAATGCTAAGGTGTCAGGTTTTTTGGTTTTAGCGCGCAGGGCTCTGTGGCTAATATCTTGGTCTGCGGATATGACTTCCAAGTCGAGGCTGTTGTCCCTGCCTTTTCAAGGTAAGATCCTGTTCGGTCCAGGATTGGATTCGATCATATCCACGGTTACGAGAGGCAAGGGAGCTTTCCTACCGCAGGATAAAAAGGCTTAGCCCAAGTGTTACGGTTACCCTTAGTCTCGCTGAGAGATGGACCGCTTAGTAGCCTGGATCCCTATTGCTAAAGAGGGGAGAAGCTGCTTTCCATAGTATTCTATATGAGTCTCGCAAATATAGAATAATCTCCCTTAGCTGTAGTACAGCTAGGATACCCTTCTGCCCACAAAAACGAGTCAACGCTGCGATTGAGGGTCAAACAAGAACTCAGCACTGGGATGCCCAGCCTGCTTTTTATTAAGGTTACATGCACACAGGGCACTCCCAGGGGGAGAGGGGGGGGAAGCACAAAATCCCCCATCACACATTTAGATAGAGAGCACTGTCCTTTGACAGGCCACAATAGGATTACAGTACTTAAGATAACAAGTTTACAAGTTCATCTTATCAATTAGCAGTCTGGCTCCAGAGGTGATTAGACAATGGGATTGGTTATCCCTAAACTTAGAGCTGAGGCCAGCAAAAATGTGTATTTAGGCAATAGTTTCTAAAAGCTGAAAAAAAAGAGTTAACTCTTTATGAAATGATACTTGTTACGGTTTTCTTGGAGCCCTTCTTAGGCGCTGGCTTGCTGGTTCAGGCATTGCTGCTGGGAAATAAGCTCTTCACAACAAAATAACTAATGCTTCTGTAACAGTGCTCCCTTTCTGTGGAACACTCTGGCAGACACGGTCTGACCCCTTTTCGGGGCAGACTAAGGCTGTCCAGACCGCTGGTTATGCGGGGCTGAGGTCTGTTTGTCTGGACAACCCGTCGGCGTTGCCATTCTGTTTCCCAGGTCTGTAAGTAATGGTGAAATTGAAGGGTTGCAACGATAAGCTCCAACGTAATAGCCTGCCGTTATCTCCAGAGACCCGGTTCAGCCACACCAACGGGTTATGGTCGGTGACCAGAGTGAACTCCTGACCATATAAATAGGGAGTCAATTTCTTTAATGCCCACACCAAAGCCAAACACTCCTTTTCGACCGCTGCATAGCTGACTTCGCGGGGCAGGAGCTTCCGGCTGATGTAGGCAACTGGATGCTCCCCTCCATCTTCGCCTACTTGGCTAAGGACAGCTCCCAGCCCGAACATGGAAGCGTCTGTATGGACGATAAAACGTTTGTTAAGGGCTGGGGCCGCCAAGACAGGAGCGTTAATTAGAGCATTTTTGAGAGCCTGGAAAGCCGTTTCACAGTGGGGAGACCACAGGACCTGTCGAGGTAAGTTCTTCTTGGTCAAGTCAGTCAGGGGTTTGGCAAGTGTGCTGTAGTCTGGTACGAACCGTCTATAGTACCCTGCCGTGCCCAGGAAGGCTAGGACCTGAGTCTTAGTGATGGGGGTGGGCCAATTGGCGACAGCTTCTATTTTGGCCGGCTCTGGTCGCTGCTTTCCACACCCCACCCGGTGACCCAGGTACTGTACCTCGGCCATCCCAAAGTGGCATTTTTCTGGCTTCAGAGTCAGGCCAGCAGCCCGGATCTGATCCAGAACCATTCCCACATGAGCTAAGTGGTCCTCCCAGGACTCACTGTGGATCGCTATGTCGTCCAGGTAGGCGCAAGCAAAACTCTGGAAGCCATCCAGGAGCCTATCCACCAAGCGCTGGAATGTAGCTGGGGCATTCTTCATCCCAAACGGCATTACCCTAAACTGATATAAGCCGAATGGGGTGACGAATGCCGACTTGGGGATAGCCTCCGGGGCCAGGGGAATCTGCCAGTAACCTTTGCAGAGGTCAATAGTGGTCAGGTAATTTCCCCTGGCTATACGATCGAGTAGCTCGTCTACCCTGGGCATAGGGTAAGCGTCCGTCACAGTATTTTCATTGAGCCTCCGATAGTCTACACAGAACCGGGTGGTCCCATCTTTCTTGGGCACCAAGACAACTGGGGAGGCCCATGGACTATCGGAGGGCTCAATTACCCTGAGCTGGAGCATCTCATCGATCTCCTTCTTCATTCCTGTCCTAACTGCTTCGGGGATTCGGTACGGAGCCTGGCGCAAGGGAGCTTGTCCCGGAGTATCTACCTGGTGGGTGGTTAAAGTAGTGTACCCTGGCTTCGGGGAGAAGGTGAGGTGTTTGGACTGGAGGAGTTGGTTGAGCTGCTCCCTTTCAGTGGGGCTAAGTCGGTCCCCTATCTGAACCTGCGCCACTATACCTGTGGGGAGACTCTTTTCTAATAGGTCTGGAATGGGTAAACTGTCGGGGTCTTCCTGAGGGGAACAACATACGGCCGTCACGTTCTCTGGTCGCTCAAAATATTCCTTGAGCATGTTTACATGGAATGTCTTTCTAAGATTGTTGTCATGGCAGCTAGCTATCACATAAGTGGTGTCTCCCCTTTTCTCTACGATCTGGTAGGGACCCTGCCAGGACGCCTGCAATTTGTCTGTCTTCACCGGCTTAAGTACTAACACCTTTTGTCCTATGGTGAAGATTCTCTTTCGGGCCCCCCGATCGTACCATACTTTCTGTCTTCTCTGGGCCAACTGGAGATTAGCCCGCACGGATTTGGCTAATTGCTCCATTCGGTCCCTGAGTTCCAGCACGTATGGCACAATGGGGACACCGTCAGCCTCCATCTCTCCCTCCCAGTGCTCCCGGATCAGGTTTAGGGGTCCCCGTACCTTTCTTCCGTAGAGCAACTCGAAGGGAGAGAACCCTGTCGTTTCCTGGGGCACCTCCCGATAAGCAAATAGGAGGTGCGGCAGGAAGCGTTCCCAGTCTCGGTATTCCTGAGTGAACGTCTTGAGCATTTGCTTGAGGGTCCCATTGAACCTCTCACACAGCCCGTTCGTCTGGGGGTGGTATGGGGAGCTCAGGAGGGACTTAATTTTGCAAACCTGCCAGAGTTGTTGGGTTAATTCAGCCGTAAATTGGGTGCCTCGGTCGGATAGGATTTCTTTTGGAAATCCTACCCGGCAGAACACCTGTACTAGTGCATTCGCTACCGTATCCGCTTGTATGTTGGATAGGGCGACAGCCTCTGGGTACCTGGTAGCGTAGTCCACTACGGTAAGAATGTAGCGCTTACCGGAGGGACTAGGGGTAGCCAGTGGTCCCACTAGGTCAATAGCAACCCGGCTGAAGGGTTCCTCTACAATGGGCATATTTACTAGCTGGGCTTTAGGGTGATCGCCTCGCCTTCCTACTCGTTGACACACATCGCAGGTGTTACAGTAAGTTCTAACGTCAGCGTGCACCCCTGGCCAAAAGAACGTGTGAGTAATGCGGTGTAGGGTACGGGTAACGGCTAGGTGGCCTGCTAAGGGGATGTCGTGGCCTATTTTGAGGATTTCTTGACGGTATTTGTGGGGCACTACCAGCTGTCGCCTACGCTGTCCCCTTTTCTCTGTCCAGCGGTATAGTTTCCCTTTTTCCCATAAGAATGTTTCGTTATCTGCCCCGCCCCCTCTGGTCTCTGCTCGTTCCCGGTACTTTTGTAAGGTCGGGTCAGTCTTAGACTCTGCCTCGAAAGCATCTGGGGTGTCCCAGGGTATGGGGCCTAACCTGTCAGGCAAGGTCGGGGTAGGTCTTACCTGTGTCTCCCGCACTGGTGAGAGCTCTCGCTCCGTCCGGGCTTGGGCCCGTGTAGTCACTGGGTCCGCCTCGTTGTTGCATACTGGAGCATAGGCAGAAGTCATGGGGCCCAAATCGTTGCCCAGTAGTACTTCGGCAGGTAAATTATCCATTAGGCCCACGTTCACAGCCCCCTTTCCCGCTCCCCAATCAAGATGCACTTTAGCTGTTGGAATTTTGTACACATCCCCCCCCGCCACTCTAACGGCCACAGTCTGTCCGGATCGCTTGTGCTCTGGCACCAAATGACTCTGTACCAGCGTGATAGTAGCCCCTGTGTCTCGCAATCCCTCGGTAGATCGCCCCTCGAGCCATACCCTCTGCCGATGGTGCTGGCGGTTATCTGAGGCAGCATATACAGGGTCTGCCTCGTGAAGCGGCCCCACATATCCCTCCATAGGGGCCTCTTGGTTAACACAGAGGGCCCGGGCCGGACGATAGGACCCAGAGGGGTAATTGTAATTCCTGGGTGTCTGGTGCGTATTAAGGGGGCAGCTAGCCATGAAATGCCCTGGTTGCTTGCATCGGTGGCAAGTCGGTCTGTGACGCTCAGAGCTGTTATTGGGTGGTCCTGAGTGTCGGACGGGCCCTGTGGGCACCGGGGCTCGGAATTCAGCACGAGGGGGTGCACGGTAAACCTCTCTGGGTTCGACCCGTGCTGGAGCTCGGTAGTTCATGGGTTCGTGAAGACGGGAGTCATAATGTTCATCGGCCAATTTGGCTGCTTCTTCTAAGGTAGAAGGCCGCCTGTCTCGCAGCCATTCCTTCCCTTGCTGTTCCATGCCATTATAAAAATGTTCTAAGAGAAACAATTGTAAAATTTCCTCCCCAGTCACCGCTTTACTTCCGCTCAGCCAGTGATTTGCCGCTCTCCGCATTCGGTGCGCCCATTCCATATGGGTATCGTTAGGCTTCTTTTCCGTGCCCCGAAACTGTCGGCGATACGTGTCCGGAGTTACAGCGTACCGTCGCAACAGTGTCTCCTTAACTAGCTCATACTGTGTCACTTCCTTAGCACCCAGAGTACGAAAGGCTTCCAGGGCTCGCCCGGATAGTTTCCCAGACAATATCGTGGGCCACTCTCTGTTGGGAATCTGGTGCAGGGCACATTGCCTTTCGAAGTCCGCCAAATATTCATCAATCCCTGTCTCGCTCTCTAGAAAGGGTCGAAATGCCGTATAGGGTATCTTGGGCCTCCCAGCATTTTCGACAGGGATGATTACCTGCGGGGCTACAGCATTGCGGTGTGCGTTCGCTAGGTTGAGTTTGTGGGCTCGAGTCTCTCGTATATCCTCGTCCGCCTCCGCCATCAACTGCTGTACCAATTCCATTGAGGGGTTCGGCCCGTATAATGAGAGCCTTTCCCGAACAATCCTGGTTTTTTCGTCACTAATCGTGGTCGGTGTTTCCGCCATTGTGAAGCTCTGATCCAGTTCGTTCAATTCTGCGATCAGCTCTCTCCTCGGCCGGTTGCTGGCGTACCCCCCTCTGCTTTCAAGTAAATCCTTTAGGGTTGTACGCTTCAATTTTTCGTAAGCGCTCTCCATCCGTTCTGTACCTCTCCTAGGAAATCCAGGAAAATCCCGCCGCTGCCGCCAAATGTTACGGTTACCCTTAGTCTCGCTGAGAGATGGACCGCTTAGTAGCCTGGATCCCTATTGCTAAAGAGGGGAGAAGCTGCTTTCCATAGTATTCTATATGAGTCTCGCAAATATAGAATAATCTCCCTTAGCTGTAGTACAGCTAGGATACCCTTCTGCCCACAAAAACGAGTCAACGCTGCGATTGAGGGTCAAACAAGAACTCAGCACTGGGATGCCCAGCCTGCTTTTTATTAAGGTTACATGCACACAGGGCACTCCCAGGGGGAGAGGGGGGGGAAGCACAAAATCCCCCATCACACATTTAGATAGAGAGCACTGTCCTTTGACAGGCCACAATAGGATTACAGTACTTAAGATAACAAGTTTACAAGTTCATCTTATCAATTAGCAGTCTGGCTCCAGAGGTGATTAGACAATGGGATTGGTTATCCCTAAACTTAGAGCTGAGGCCAGCAAAAATGTGTATTTAGGCAATAGTTTCTAAAAGCTGAAAAAAAAGAGTTAACTCTTTATGAAATGATACTTGTTACGGTTTTCTTGGAGCCCTTCTTAGGCGCTGGCTTGCTGGTTCAGGCATTGCTGCTGGGAAATAAGCTCTTCACAACAAAATAACTAATGCTTCTGTAACACCAAGGGATCTACTTTTTGTCCCTTTCGTGTGTACAAGGCCCAGAGCCAGCAACCTGCCGCAAAAGCGGACCAGTCCAAGGGATCTTGGAAACCGGCTCATTCTTTGAACAAGTCTAAGCAGAGCAAGAAGCCCGCAGAGACTAAATTGGCATGAAGGGACGGCCCCCGACCGGTCTCCGCATCATGTAGGGGGAAGATTATCTCAATTCTCAGACGCATGGTTGCAGGACGTTCAGGACCCATGGGTTCTAGAAGTTGTCTCTCAGGGCTACAGGATAGGGTTCAGATCCCATCCGCCAGAGGGAAGATTCCTCCTGTCAAACCTGTTGTCAAGACCAGAGAAGAGAGAGGCCTTTCTAAGGTGTGTGAGAGATCTCGCCTCTCTTGGGGTTATCATACCAGTACTCCTAGCAGAGAGGGGTCTAGGGTACTATTCCAACCTTTTTGTGGTCCCAAAGAAGAAGGGCACGTTCTGCCCGATTCTGGACCTAAAGTGTTTAAACAAGTTTCTGAGTGTTCCAACGTTCAGAATGGAAACCATCAGATCTATCCTGCCCCTAGTTCAAGAGGGGCAGTTTATGACAACTGCAGATTTGAAGGACGCTTGCCTTCATGTGCCAATTCACAGGGATCACTTTAGGTTACTAAGATTTGCATTTCTGGACCAACACTTCCAGTTTGTGGCCCTTCCCTTTGGTCTGGCGACGGCCCCGAGAGTCTTCACAAAGGTTCTGGGGGCGCTGCTTGCAGTAGCCAGATCCAGGGGCATTGCGTTGGCGCCTTACCCGGACGACATCCTAGTTCAGGCATCGTCATTCAGCCTTGCAGAGGATCATACGCGGGCTATTCTTCTTCTGCTCCAATCTCACAATTGGAAGATCAACTCAGGAAAGAGTTCCTTGGTTCCCAGCAACAGGGTAGAGTTCCTGGGTACGAAAATATACTCTATGTCCATGAAGATATTTCTCACAGATCAGCGACATAGGAAGCTTGCGTCGATCTGTCTGGCCCTTCAGTCCTTCACAAGCTTCTCGGTGGCTCAATGTATGGAGGTAATAGGTCTCATGGTGTCAAGCATAGATGTCATCCCATTCGCCAGGTTCCATCTCAGACCTCTTCAATTGTGCATGTTGAGACAGTGAAACGGAGATCATACAGATCTATCACAGCTGATATCTATGGATGCTCGGACTCGGAACTCCCTCTCTTGGTGGACCCGTTCGGAGCAACTGTCCATGGGGACATCTTTCTTGAGGCCGTCCTGGGAGATTGTGACCACGGACGCCAGTCTGACAGGATGGGGAGCTGTTTGGGGTGCCAAAATGGCACAAGGAAAGTAGTCCAGGGAGGAGTCTCTCCTTCCGATCAACAGCCTAGAACTGCAAGCAATTTACAATGCTCTGAAGGCATGGCCTTCTGTGGAGTTGGTCAGTTTCATCAGGTTCCAGACCGACAACATTACCTCGGTGGCTTACATCAACCATCAGGGGGTACTAGGAGCTTCCTTGGGCTGAGGGAGGTGTTTTGGATTCTGGAGTGGGCGGAGTCCTATGACTGCTTGCTTTCAGCGATTCACATTCCAGGTGTGGACAACTGGGAAGCGGATTTTCTCAGCAGACAATCCTTCCATCCGGGGAAATGGTCTCTTCACCCCGAGGTGTTTGCGGAGATTTGTCACAGATGGGGGATGTCGGAGATAAATCTCATGGCGTCCAGACTCAATTTCAAGCTGCCATCGATACGGGTCGAGGTCCAGGGATCCCCAGGAAGAGCTGACAGATGCCTTAGTGGTCCCTTGGGGTTTCCGCCTAGCTTACATCTTTCCACCGCTACCACTCCTACCTCAAGTAGTGACACGCATTAAACAGGAGCGGGCCTTGGCCATTCTGATTGCTCTTTCGTGGCCGTAGAGGACGTGGTTTGCGGATCTGGTGGGGATGTCATCCTCTCTGCCGATTACCCTGGAGATTACCCTGTCTCAGGGATCTACTGTCACAAGGTCCCTTTCAACATTGAAATCTAGATTCTCTGAGGCTGACTGCGTGGAGTTTGAAGCCTAGTCTTAGCCAAGAGAGGCTTTTCTGAAAGTGTGATTCATACTCTAATTCAGGCAAGGAAGCCAGTCACTTGTTGCATCTACCATAATGTGTGAAGAACTTACTTGTCCTGGTGTGAGAAGCATGGATAACCTTGGCACAAGGTGAAGGTATCTAGGATTCTGGCTTTTCTCCAAGAAGGTTTGGAGAAAGGTCTTGCCCCTAGTTCCTTAAAGGGACAGATTTCGGCATTATCAGTTTTGTTGCATAGGAGACTGGCTGAGCTCCCGGACATCCAATCTTTTGTTCAGGCTCTGTCTAGAATTAGACCTGTCTTTCGACAGTCGGCTCTGCCTTGTAGCTTAAACTTAGTCCTTAAGGTTTTGCAGAGGGTTCCGTTTGAAGTTGAACCTATGCATTCCATTGACATTAAGATTTTGTCCTGGAAGGTTCTCTTCCTGTTGGCTATTACATCGGCGCGCAGAGTATCTGAGCTAGCTGCCTTGCAAAGCAACCATCCTTATCTGGTGTTTCATGTGGATAAGGCTGTCCTTCACACTGGTTTGGGGTTTCTTCTGAAGGTGGTGTCTAACCATAACATCAATCAGGAAATAGTGATTCCTTACTTGTGTCCTAACCCTTCTTCTTCTAAGGAGAGGTTACTTCATAACTTGGATGTGGTTTGTGCCTTTAAATTCTATCTTCAGGCTACAAAGGATTTCCGACAGTCTACATCTCTTTTTGTGGTGTATTCTGGGAAGCGCAAGGGGCAAAGGGCCTCTGCTACTTCTTTGTCTTTTTAGTTGAGGAGCTTGATTCGCTTGGCTTATGAGACATCGGGACATAAGCCTCCTCAGAGGATCACAGCTCATTCAACTAGAGCTGTGGCTTCGTCTTGGGTATTCAAGAATGAGGCCTCTATTTGTAAGGCGGCTACCTGGTCCTCCTTATACACTTTTACAAAGTTTTACAAATTTTACGTTTTTGCTTCTGCGGAAGGGGTTTTTGGGAGAAAGGTTTTGCAGACTGTGGTACCCTCAGATTAGGGTCCGCCTTTTATATGTTCCCAATAGTAATGAATGAAGCCGTGGACTCTCCTCCCCTTTAGATGGAAAACATAAATTATGCTTATCTGATAATTTCTATTCCATCGAGGGAAGGAGAGTCCATGGCTCCCGCCCGTATCTCCGTGGGGCGGACCTAAATTTTCTATTCTTCTGGCACTTTTTATACCCTGATATTTCTCCTACTGTTCCTGGTTCCCTTGGCAGAATGACTGGGGGATGAGGGAAGTAGGGGGAGGTATTTAAGCCTTTGGCTGGGGTGTCTTTGCCTCCTTCTGGTGGCTAGGTTCTTAATTCCCAATAGTAATGAATGAAGCCGTGGACTCTCCTCCCCTCAATGGAAATTAAATTATCAGGTAAGCATAATTTATGTTTTTACATGCTGATAAGGCAGTTTTACGTACTAAGTTAGGTTTCCTACCTAAGGTAGTCTCAAATCTCAGCATCAATCAGGAAATTGTTGTTTCTTCCCTTTGTCCTAATCCTTCTTCTTTGAAGGAAAGTTTGCTTCACAATCTGGACGTTGTACGTGCTTTTAAATTATATCTTCAGGCTACTAAGGATTTCAGACAATCCTCTTCCTTGTTTGTGTTTTACACTGGTAAGTGCAAGGGTCAGAAGGCCACTGTGACTTCTTTATCTTTCTGGCTGAGAAGTATCATCTGTTTGGCTTATGAGAAAGCTGGACAACAGCCTCCTGATAGGATAACAGCTCACAGCTCATTCCACTAGAGTTTCTTCTTCTTGGGCTTTTAAGAATGAAGCTTCTATGGATCAGATTTGTAAGGCGGCTACTTGGTCCTCCTTACATGCTTTTTCAAAGCTCTATAAATTTGATGCTTTTTGCTTCTGCAGAGGCAAATTTTGGGAGAAAAGTGTTACAGGCTGTGGTGCCCTCAGATTAGGGTCTGCCTTTCCTTTGTACCCTTCCATTTTATTCATTCAGTGTCCTCTGAAGCTTAGGTATTGGTTCCCAACAGTAATGAATAAAGTTGTGGACTCTCCCTGCCTTTGGAAAGAAAACAAAATGTATTGTTATCAGATAAATTCCTTTCTTTCCTGGGAGGGTCCACTATTCCGCTTGTAATTCTTTTAGGCGGCTTCCATGTTATTTTCTTCTGGCACCTCTATACCCTAATGTTTCTCTTACTTTTCCTTGTACCCTCGGCCGAATGACTGGCGGGATAGGGGAAGTGGGAGGGATATTTATAGCCTTTGGCTGGGGTGTCTTTGCATCCTCCTGGTGGCCAGGTGTTGATATTCCCAGCAGTAATAAATTAAGTCGTGGACTCTCCCTGCCAGGAAAGAAAGGTATTTTTCTGGTAAGCATACATTTTGTTATTTCATATTGCGAAAAAGTTTTCACAACGGAATATGTTCTATTTATTTCTAAATAAACATGTCTCTATATATGTGATGATTTTTGGACTAATATATCTATTTATAGCGATATATATATATATAGATATCTCAAGATCTATATGCGAATATTGCATTGAAAATACATCTGAGATATTGTTTAATGGGCATAAGATTGTAAACTAAAATCTTTTCTTTATCTCCATAGGTAAACATATCTATATACATATAAATCCATGTTTTTCTATGTATGTGTATATATGTCGATGTAAAATCCCTGCGTCCACTTTTTTTTCCCTAATACCTGAGAACTCGTATCTTTGATCCCTTATAACTTTTGTGTGCAATATTTTTTAAAATAATTTTTATTAGTCAGTGTTAAAGGGACAGTCTACACCAGAATTTTTATTGTTTTAAAAGATAGATAATCCCTTTATTACCCATTCCCTAGTTTTGCATAACCAACACAGTTATATTAATACACTTTTTACCTCTGTGATTATCTTGTATCTCAGTCTCTGCAAACTGTCCCCTTATTTCAGTTCTTTTGACAGACATGAATTTTAGCCAATCAGTGCTGGCTCCTAGGAACTTCACGTGCTTGAGCACTGTGTTATCTATATGAAGCACATGAACTAACAGCCTCTAGTGGTGAAAAACTGTCAAAATGACCTGAGAGAAGAGGTGACCTTCAAGGGCTTAGAAATTAGCATATGAACCTCCTAGGTTTAGCTTTCAACTAAGAATACCAAAAGATCAAAGCAAAATTGGTGATAAAAGTAAATTGGAAAATTGTTTAAAATGACATGCCCTATCTGAATAATTAAAGATTATTTTGGACTAGACTGTCCCTTTAATAGAAGTGTTAGTGTACTTTGTAATGTATTTTTGAAGTGTTTTGTGAAACTTTTATGTTGTGCAAAATTGTTAACTACAGCTCTTCGAGTGTGGAAAGGATTGTTGCGTAAAAGGCGAATGCACGCACAATCGCAATTTTTCAAGACTTGTAATAGCTGCGCAATGGAAATTGGTTGCGAAAAGATCACATTGCGTGTGGAAAGCAAATAACGGGGTACTTGTAATCTTGCCCTCTGTGTTTAATACACTACCACTAGTATATACGGCAGATAAACTTCACATTTAAGTATCTCAAAACTATAGATATGTGTATGCAGTAGAATGCAAGTCTGCTCTCAAGTTGGGTGTGGTGCAAGCTAATTTTTACAATAATTACCACTTTAGCAAAACATACATTATACCTACAACCAGCACAGATAATAGAAAATAAGGTAAATGAAATGCAAATCTTTAAATCGGCTTTAGAGTTAAAGGGGAAAGAATTGGTTTGCTGTTCCACCCAATATATGCATATACGCGGGAACATTCTTAGGATTTCATCAATGGTTATTACTTTAATTTTTTTTAATCTAGTCTTTATATACGTAGGCATAGTTACAATGTGTTTGCTGTATGAATACACATCACTTATTTACAGATTTATTTTGTGAGATTAAAAATGATATTTCTTTAATCCTCTAATAAAGACTTTTTACCAATTGGTGCTGTCACATACTTGGCTAAAAAAGATATAACTTTCCCAAGAAAGCTGAAATAAATCAGCATAATTTATATATTAAAAAAGTATACTGTTTGTGATATGCACTGGCAGGAAATGCACTTTCTATTAAAATAATTATAAAGAAAAAACTATAAAATATCTGATTTAATTTTCCTTTATATATATTTTTATATTTCTTCTAATATTTTTTAGTAAAGCAGCAGTTAAAAGTATTTTTTGTTTTTACAGTTTGTTTCTGAATTACTGACAAAGGCAATTTACCTTAAAGGAAATAGGACCCTGTGGTTGCTAGAGGTCACAGCCTCACACTGAGAGTCAAGTGATGTGAAAACTACAGATCAGATAGGATATCACAGTTTATATCAGTCAGTACTACCACACACAGCACAGCACTACAGACTGCCCCACCTACACCTATAGCTGAAGAAATAAACTCCTGCGATGCCGGACCTTCAGCCCGTGTTGTGTGGTTTTACAGAGAATTAGTGATTGCTCTTCAGAAGTCACAGTTCCTTCTGCTGTTTGACACTTTGTTTTGCCAAACTTCTTCCTTTTAAATGAATACATTTCGTGAGAGTGCTTACCAATATTTGCTACCGTATCACTCAGCTGCATAGAGCAGTGAAATTTATTAGCAGAGCATATATACATCTCACATAATCCCAGACACAATTTCACAGTATCCCACAAATACAGTGTAAACCTAAAGGGACTTTGTAGTGTAAAACATTTCTGGCTATAATTTGTAAGAGTAAGTTTTTTTATACTACTAAGGTGACTCTGGATATTTCAGACCCAAATTTGGGAAACCTCATACAGTAAATGTTGAGGAGGTAGTACCATTAACAAAAAAAAAAAAAAGGAGAAAGGGAGAGGGCACAGAGGGACGGAGAGGGAGTGAGAAAGAGAGGGAGGGAACAAGATGAAGAGAGATGGGAGGGAGGGAGAGAGAGAGAGAGAGAAAGGCAGGGACAGACATGGGACATGGAGGGGAGGACAGAGGGGAGAGAGGACACAGCACAGAGAGAGGGAGAGAACTCTGTAGTAGTGTATCTTATAATAAAAAAAGACAATGTGGTGGATCACCCCCCCCCCCCGCTGCAATTACCTCTGAGTATCCGAGTCCAAGATGGTCCTAACGCTATGTGGAGCTCCACTGCTGCTCTCCACCTCCTAACTGCACTCTGTAACCGCATGTTTCTTCACAGCGGCCAGCTGTGGGGGACCGATGCTGGACACCAGAGCGAAAATCAGGTGTCCTGAACTGTCCCTTGGAAATTAGGGACAGAGGCTCTAAATTCGGGACTGTCCCATAAAATCCTTATTACTACTCACCCTAGAACACTGTTCAGGGCCGGATTTATAATTAGGCAGAGTAGGCACATGCCTACAGGTGCCCTCCATAGAGGGGCGCCTGTCTCTGCCTATTATAAATACCAGTCAGCTAAAAATTACCTTTGTGAAACCACCGTAGTGACCCGCAATATGGTGGCTTCATGTAGGTAACTTTAAGCACATTATTATTTATAATAAATAATATAAAATAATTTATGTACTAATTGAGTCTGCTCCATATTATTGATACTATTATATGTTAAAGCATATATGATGCTTTTGTAGCCCCTACAAATAGAAGTCTGTAACTATAAGCACAGCTTTGTTTCTAGTTGGTAATGTGTCTGTATAGATTTATTATATCTGTATTCTTCATAAACTAAATACAGGATTTACATTGTACCTTCTCATACCCCTGATAAAGTATGTGGCCAGGGGAGAGGGGCTGTTATTTCACTGCCGCCGGCAATCTTTGTTATGGTTTATGGCACATCGGTGAACAGGGAGCATGGTGGGGCACTTCAGATTTTGTTGCCTAACTCCGGCCCTGTATGAGTTGAACCACTGTAAAGGTGTTACACATATATGTAAAGTCCTATATATGAGCCATAAGCATTGCACAGCTTAAGTTTGGCAGGGTTGTGGGACAGCTGCTTGGATCATTGCAGATCTCTGTGGGGGTTTAACATATAGGCCCCTATTTATCAACCAGTCAACTTACCTGCATTCACCGGCACCAATACGCTTGCCTAAGATCGCCTAACATTGCTGCCGCGGACCTGAATACGTTCTCCAAAGTTATCAAAAAAGCTGTCAAAAAGCCGCGCACCAAGTACGGGGCGATGAGCAGCGGATTGTTGTTAACTAAAAGTCATTGATCTCGCTGCTCTTCGGCGTTTTCACAGCTTTATTGGTATACTGTCACTAAACACAGCCACTATACTACACTGTTTAACCCCTATCCCGCTGCTCACGGACCCCGCCTCAACTAAATAAAGTTATTAACCCCTAAACCTCTGCTCCCGGAGTCCACCACCACCTACATTATACTTATTAACCTCTAATCTGCTGCCCCTACACCGCCGCCACCTACATTATACTTATTAACACCTAATCTGCCCCCCCAACACCGCCGCCACCTACATTATGTTATTAACCCTTAATCTGCCGTCGCCACCACTATATTAAATGTATTAACCCCTAAAACTAAGTCTAACCCTAACACCACCTAACTTAAATCTAATTTAAATAAATATAAATAAAATTACTATCATTAACTACATTATTCCTATTTAAAACTAAATACTTACCTATAAACCCTAACGGCTAGATTTGGAGTTTTGTCGGTAACGACCCGAAAAACTAACGCCGGCTTTTTTCTGGCCGCACCATAAAAATAACTCTGGTATTGAGAGTCCACAAAAAGGCTGCGTTAGGCTCCAAAAAAGGAGCGTAGAGCATTTTTAAAGCAGCTTCAACTCTCGATACCAGAGTTGCTTACGCAAGCGGCCAGCCTCAAAAACGTGCTCGTGCACGATTCCCCCATAGGAAACAATGGGGCTGTTTGAGCTGGAAAAAAAACCTAACACCTTCAAAAAAGCCGCGTTCAGCTCTTAACGCAGCCCCATTGTTTGCTATGGGGAAACACTTCTACGTCTGCACCTAACACCCTAACATGTACCCCGAGTCTAAACACCCCTAGCCTTACACTTATTAACCCCTAATCTGCCACCCCAGCTATCGCTGACCCCTGCATATTATTATTAACCCCTAATCTGCCGCTCCGTAAACCGCCGCTACTTACATTATCCCTATGTACCCCTAATCTGCTGCCCTAACATCGCCGACCCCTATATTATATTTATTAACCCCTAATCTGCCCCCCACAACTTCGCCTCCACCTGCCTACACTTATTAACCCCTAATCTGCCGACCGGACCGCACCGCTACTATAATAAAGTTATTAACCCCTAATCCGCCTCACTAACCCTATAATAAATAGTATTAACCCCTAATCTGCCCTCCCTAACATCGCCGACACCTAACTTCAATTATTAACCCCTAATCTGCCGACCGGAGCTCACCGCTATTCTAATAAATGTATTAACCCCTAAAGCTAAGTCTAACCCTAACACTAACACCCCCCTAAGTTAAATATAATTTTAATCTAACGAAATTAATTATCTCTTATTAAATAAATTATTCCTATTTAAAGATAAATACTTACCTGTAAAATAAACCCTAATATAGCTACAATATAAATTATAATTATATTATAGCTATTTTAGGATTAATATTTATTTTACAGGTAACTTTGTATTTATTTTAACCAGGTACAATAGCTATTAAATAGTTAAGAACTATTTAATAGCTAAAATAGTTAAAATAATTACAAATTTACCTGTAAAAGAAATCCTAACCTAAGTTACAATTAAACCTAACACTATACTATCAATAAATTAATTAAATAAACTACCTACAATTAACCTAACACTACACTATCAATAAATTAATTAAATGCAATTCCTACAAATAAATACAATTAAATAAACTTGCTAAAGTACAAAAAATAAAAAAGAACTAAGTTACAAAAAATAAAAAAATATAACATAAGAAAAATATTACAACAATTTTAAACTAATTACACCTACTCTAAGCCCCCTAATAAAATAACAAAGCCCCCCAAAATAAAATCAGCCAAAGCCCCCCAAAATTCCGATCAGCCAATAGAAT
Organism: Bombina bombina; assembly: GCF_027579735.1. Classification (NCBI taxonomy): domain Eukaryota; kingdom Metazoa; phylum Chordata; class Amphibia; order Anura; family Bombinatoridae; genus Bombina; species Bombina bombina. The sequence goes on along the minus strand of NC_069510.1, from coordinate 51,779,792 downwards.
GCGAGCTCAATCTGATTGGCTGATTGGATCAGCCAATCGGATTGAACTTGATTCTGATTGGCTGATTCCATCAGCCAATCAGAATATTCCTACCTTAATTCCGATTGGCTGATAGAATCTTATCAGCCAATTGGAATTCGAGGGACGCCATCTTGGATGACGTCCCTTAAAGGAACCGTCATTCGTCGTTAGTCCGTCGGGCCAGCAGGATGTTCCGCGTCGGAGGTCTGCAAGATGGATCCGGAAGAAAGAAGATTGAAGATGCCGTTGATAGAAGACTTCATCCGGATCATGGACCTCTTCAGCTCCCGCTTGGATGAAGACTTCATCCGGATCATGGACCTCTTCAGCCCCCCGCTTGGGCTTGGATCAGGACATCGGAGGAGCTCTTCTGGACAGATCGTTGAACCCGGTGAGGTGAAGATAAGGTAGGAAGATCTTCAGGGGCTTAGTGTTAGGTTTATTTAAGGGGGGTTTGGGTTAGATTAGGGGTATGTGGGTGTTGGGTTGTAATGTTGGGGGGCTTGGGTAATGTATTTTTTCTTTTACAGGCAAAAGAGCTGAACTTCTTGGGGCATGCCCCGCAAAGGGCCCTGTTCAGGGCTGGTAAGGTAAAAGAGCTTTGAACTTTAGTTATTTAGAATAGGGTAGGGCATTTTTTTTATTTTGGGGGGCTTTGTTATTTTATTAGGGGGCTTAGAGTAGGTGTAATTAGTTTAAAATTGTTGTAATATTTTTCTTATGTTTGTAAATATTTTTTTATTTTTTTTAACTTAGTTCTTTTTTATTTTTTGTACTTTAGCAAGTTTATTTAATTGTATTTATTTGTAGGAATTGTATTTAATTCATTTATTGATAGTGTAGTGTTAGGTTAATTGTAGGTAATTGTAGGTAGTTTATTTAATTAATTTATTAATAGTATAGTGTTAGGTTTAATTGTAACTTAGGTTAGGATTTCTTTTACAGGTAAATTTGTAATTATTTTAACTATTTTAGCTATTAAATAGTTCTTAACTATTTAATAGCTATTGTACCTGGTTAAAATAAATACAAAGTTACCTGTAAAATAAATATAAATCCTAAAATAGCTATCCTCTAACCCCTTGAAGATCACCTTACCGGGAGAAGTCTTCATCCAACCAGGCGAAGTGGTCCTCCAGACGGGCAGAAGTCTTCATCCAGACGGCATCTCCTATCTTCATCCATCCGGCGCGGAGCGGCTTCATCTGCAAGACATCAGACGCGGAGCATCCTCTTCTTTCCACGGCGACTAAAGAATCAAGGTACCTTTAAGTGACGTCATCCAAGATGGCGTCCCTTCAATTCCGATTGGCTGATAGAATTCTATCAGCCAATCGGAATTAAGGTATAAAAAATCCTATTGGCTGATGCAATCAGCCAATAGGATTGAGCTGGCATTCTATTGGCTGATTGGAACAGCCAATAGAATACCAGCTCAATCCTATTGGCTGATTGGATCAGCCAATAGGATTTTTCCTACCTTAATTCCGATTGGCTGATAGAATTCTATCAGCTAATCAGAATCTAAGGGACGTCATCTTGGATGACGTCACTTAAAGGAACCTTCATTGTTCAGTCGCCGTGGAAAGAAGAGGATGCTCCACGTCAGATGTCTTGAAGATGGACCCGCTCCGCGCCGGATGGATGAAGATAGAAGATGCCGTCTGGATGAAGACTTCTGCTCGTCTGGAGGACCACTTCTGCCCGTCTGGAGGACCACTTCTGCCGGATTCATTGAGGACTTCGGCCCGGTTGGATGAATACTTCTCCCGGAAAGGTGATCTTCAAGGGGTTAGTGTTAGGTTTTTTTAAGGGGGTATTGGGTGAGTTTTAGAGTAGGGTTGGTTGTGTGGGTGGTGGATTTTAATATTGGGGGGGATTTGTAATTTTTTTTACAGGTAAAAGAGCTGATTACTTTGGGGCAATGCCCCGCAAAAGGCCCTTTTAAGGGCTATTTGTAATTTATTGTAGGTTAGGGCTTTTTTTATTTTGGGGGGGCTATTTTATTTTGTTAGGGGGATTAGATTAGGTGTAATTAGTTTAGAAATCTTGTAATTTGTTTATTATTTTCTGTAATTTAGTGTTTGTTTGTTTTTTTGTACATTAGCTAATTTAATTTAATTGTATTTAATTGTATTTAATTTAGGGAATTAATTTAATTATAGTGTAGTGTTAGGTGTTATTGTAACTAAGGTTAGGTTTTATTTTACAGGTACTTTTGTATTTATTTTAGCTAGGTTGTTATTAAATAGTTAATAACTATTTAATAACTATTGTACCTAGTTAAAATAAATACAAACTTGCCTGTAAAATAAACAAAAGCCCTAAGCTAGCTACAGTGTAACTATTAGTTATATTGTAGCTATCTTAGGGTTTATTTTATAGGTAAGTATTTAATTTTAAATAGGAATAATTTAGGTAATGATAGTAATTTGTATTTAGATTTATTTAAATTATATTTAAGTTAGGGGGTGATAGAGTTAGGGTTAGACTTAGTTTTAGGGGTTAATAAATTTAATATAGTGTCGGCGACATTGGGGACGGCAGATTAGGGGTTAATGACATAATGTAGGTGGTGGCGGTGTCGAGACGGCAGATTAGGGGTTAATAAGTATAATATAGGTGGCGGCGGTGTCGGGACAGCAGATTAGGGGTTAATAAGTATAATATAGGTGGCGGTGTCGGGACGGCAGATTAGGGGTTATTAAGTATAATATAGGTAGCAGCGGTGTTAGGTGTAAACATAACTTTTATTCTCCCATAGGAATCAATGGGATATCAGGCAGCAGCGAACATGAGTTTTCGCTGCTTTCAGACTCCCATTGATTCCTATGGCATCCACGTATGCTGGGCCGGAATAGTGCCGAGCGTACCTGGTAGAATTTTGATAACTAGCAAAAGTAGTCAGATAGTGCCGAATTTGCATTCGGAACATCTGTAGTGACGTAAGCATAGATCTGTGTCGGACTGAGACCGGCGGATCGTATGTTACGTCACAAAATTCTACTTTTGCCGGACTGTAGCCCTTGATAAATAAGGCGAATCAGGCTCGCCACAAATACGCTGCGGAATTCCAGCGTATTTGCGGTTGACGGCTTGATAAATAGGGGCTATAGAATTCTAGAGCAAGTAGTGAAAAACTTACATGCTCTAATGAATTAGAGGACTGATTTTCAAAACTGTCCTCAGTTCTCCCTAACGGGCAGGTTAATTACATGTTTACTAATCAGCTGATTATTTCACCTGTGTTCCAGTTTACATATCCTCAAAATCTGGACTGTTAGGTATTTGCTTTCTAAGGGAGGCATCTCACAAATCACATGCGCAGCACAGGTTTTGTTTTTTAAGAGAATTCACTGAAGGCAGCCCCTGCAAATGTCATTAAGGGTTTTCACGTCTATTTAGATAACCAGTCCCTTTGTGTTAAACACATAACTAAAGCCCTGCTCATTAGCCACATTGCTCTGTTGCTTATAAACTGGACTTGCACAGTGAGACAACCATGATCAGCATACACATGTAGCCACCAGTGACCATCTGTGTTCTGCTTGATCAGATCTCCTGCAGTGAGACCTTAACAATGTCTTTAAAGGGACATACTAAACAAAATTAAACTTTCATGATTCCGATAGGGCATGTAATGTTAAACAATTTTCCAATTTACTTTTATTCTTTGTTAATAGCTAAACTAGGTAGGATCATATGCTAATTTATAAGCCATTTAAGGCCGCCTCTTTTCTGAGTGCATTTGAGAGTTTCACAGCTAGACAATGCTAGTTCATGTGTGCCATATAGATAACATTGTGCCCCAGCCTGTGGAGTTTTTTATGAGAGGGCACTGATTGGCTAAAATGCAAGTCTGTCAAAAGAACTGAGATAAGGGGGCAGTCTACAGAGGCTTAGACACGAGGTAATCACAGAGGTAAAAAGTATATTAATATAACTGTGTTTTCTGTGCAAAACTGGGGAATAGGTAATAAAGGGATTATCTATCTTTCTAAACAATAAAAAATCTGGAGTAGACTTTCCCTTTAAGGTAGAAATGTGCATTAGTTTCGTTACGAATGCATATTCGTAATGAAAATACGGATATTCATTCTTTTCACAAAACGAATACCTGAGAAAATGCACAAACTAACTTTAAAGCCAACAAATATATACTAACAAATTCCTTAGTATACATTTGTTTCTGTTAAATTACCTACTGGGGAGCTGCGCTAATTGTGACCCTTCTTTACAGGGCCTAGGGCTGCGCCTCTGTGAAGTCGGCATTAGCGCGGCTCGCCCAGCACGACATATGTAAGTATAAGTCTGCAGATGATTCTTTTTCACCGGAAATAAAGGAACATTTACATTGTTTTACCAAAAAACAAATGGAAATGTTAACGGATATTCAGTCTTTATTTTGTTTTAAACTAAACGAATACCGAATAGGGCAGCAAACAAATATTCTGAAAAACTACATTTTCTAACTATTTGTTTCAAATGATTAGTCTGAAGCAAATGATTTGGTGCTGCACAAGTCTACTTTAAAGTGACAGGAAACCGCAAATTTTTCTTTCATGATTTGGATAGAACATACAATTTTAAACAACTTTCCAATTTACTTCTACCATCACATTTGCTTCATTCTTTTGCTATCCTTTGCTGAAGGAACAGCATTGCACTACTGGCAGTTAGATGAACACATCTACTCACTGTAGTTAGCCAATCACTAGAGACAAATGTGTGCAGGCCCCAATCAGCAGCTAGCTCCTACTAGTGTAGGATATGTGCGTATTATTTTTAAACAAGGGATACCAAGAGAACGAAGTCCATTTGAAAATAGAAGTGAATTTAAAAGTGTCTTAAAAAGACAACTCTAGCTAAATCATGCAAGTTTAATTTTGACTTTCCTATCCCTTTAAGGGGTTAGACACATAAGGGCCTATCTATCAAGCTCCGTATGGAGCTTGATGCCCCGTGTTTCTGGCGAGCCTGCAGACTCGCCAGAAACAGCAGTTATGAAGCAGCGGTCACAAAGACCGCTGCTCCATAACCTGTCCGCCTGCTCTGAGCAGGCAGACAGACATCGCCGGAAATCAACCCGTTCGAGTACGATCGGGTTGATTGACACCCCCTGCTGGCGGCCCATTGGCCGCGAGTCTGCAGGGGGTGGTCGAACATCCTCTTGTGAGCTGCCGGTGCAATGCTGAATACGGCGAGCGTATTGCTCACTGTATTCAGCGAGGTCTGGCGGACCTGATCCGCACTGTCGGATCAGGTCCGCCAGACTTTGTTAAATTGGGGCCATAGGGCTCAATTCTAATCCTTTAGAAAAATAACATAATAATTTCCTACAGAAAAATCACCATTAAAGTCTATGATGATTTTTGTAGATAAATCAGTTGATACGTTTTTCTACAGGATTAGAATTGACACCATAGTAACGAAGGAACATTAGTGTAGTAATAAAATACTTTAGGGAATTATATCTTTTTATTATTGCATTAAAATGTCCATTTAATATAACGGCATACATCACACAGCATGTGATTAATCCTGGTGATACTGTCCCTTTAATAGGAACATGAACATATCTCATGTAATATGATACAAAGAAGATCAAATTAATCCTGTGCTATTGACTATTCGATATGCAGTGAAGATCTAATAAAACAGTTCTGTGTATTTCCTATCTGCAGTATATATATCCGTGCTACCCTCTTACTGAAGGTACAGCCTCTATTTATGGTTTAATAAAATACAAATACCTTCTACAGATTGCTCAACAGTCTACTGCAATAATGTGTCACCTAAATCTTATTTATCACCCATATCATTGATGTGGGATGCCACTAAATAAAACTCAAATCACGCCAGCAAAACAGGATGCCAGCCGTGCGTTGGCACATCACCTCTAACTGCAGCTAGCTGATGCCTCACTCAGTCTTTTGAAATACTATAATGAGTGGTGATAATTTATATTATTTTGTCTTAATTTTTTTGCTTTATGTTATAAATGATATCACATTTTGCAGGTAAATACATATATATACACATATAATCACGTATAAACATATATATATACACAGTTGTATGCAAAACTTTAGGCACCCCTGACAATTTCCATGATTTTAATTTATTAATAATTGTGTGTTTGGATCAGAAATTTCATTTCGATCTATCAAATAACTGAAGGACACAGTAATATTTCAGTATTGAAATGAGGGTTATTGGATTAACAGAAAATGTGCAATATGCATCAAAACGAAATTAGACAGGTGCATACATTTGGGCACCCCAACAGAAATATTGCATCAATATTTAGTAGAGCCTCCTTAAGCAGAAATAACAGCCTCTAGGTTGCCGAGCATGAACAGCCCGCTTCAAATCACCCCACAGATTTTCAATGATATTCAGGTCTGGGGACTGGGATGGTCATTCCAGAACATTGTGTATATATATATATATATATATATATATATATATATATATATATATATATATATATATAATGTATAGAACATTGTTTTGGGTCGTTGTCTTGCTTAAATATCCAGCCCCGGCGTAACTTCAACTTTGTGACTGATTCCTCAACATTATTCTAAAGTATCTGCTGATATTGAGTGGAATCCATGTAACCCTCAACTTTAACAAGATTCCCAGTACCGGCACTGGCCACACAGCCCCACAGCCCCACAGCATGATGGAACATCCACCAAATTTTACTGTGGGTAGCAAGTGTTTGTCTTGGAACGCTGTGTTTTTTTGCTGCCATGCATAAAGCCCCTTGTTATGACCAAATAACTCAATCTTTGTTTCATCAGTCCACAGCACCTTATTCCAAAATGAAGCTGGTTTGTCCAAATGTGCGTTTGCATACCTCAAGCAACTCTGTTTGTGGCGTGTGTGCAGAAAAGACTTCTTCTGCATCTCTCTTCCATACAGCTTCTCCTTGTGCAAAGTGCGCTGAATTGTTGAACGATGCACAGTGACACAGTGACACCATCTGCAGCAAGATGATGTTGTAGGTCTTTGGAGGTGGTCTGTTGGCTGTTTTTGACCGTTCTCACCATCCTTTGTCTCTCTGATATTTTACTTGCCCTGTTACTTCTGGTCTTAACAAGAACTGTGCCTGTGGTCTTCCATTTCCTCACTATGTTCCTCACGGTGGACAGTGACAGCTTAAATTTCTGCAATAGCTTTTTGTAGCCTTCCCCTAAACCATAATGTTTAACAATCTTTGTTTTCAGGTCATTTGAAAACAATAATTTGAGGCCCCCATGTTGCCACTCTTCAGAGTAGAGTCAAAGAGAACAACAACTTGCAATTTGCCACCTTTAATACCTTTTCTCATGATTGGATGCACCTGTCTATGAGGTTCAAGGCTTAATGGGTTTACCAAACCAATTGTGTGCTCCAATTAATCAGTGCTAGGTAGTTACAGGTATTCAAATCAACAAAATGACAAGGGTGCCCAAATTTATGCACCTGTCTAATTTTGTTTTGATGCATATTGCACATTTTCTGTTAATCCAATAAACCTAATTTCACTACTGAATATTACTTGTCCCTCAGTTATTTGATAGATCAAAATGAAATTGCTGATCCAAACACCCAGTTATTTATAAATGAAAATCATGGAAATTGTCAGGGGTGCCTAAACTTTTGCATACAATTGTATATTTATTTATTTATTTATATTTATATATATATATATACACACACAACAGCAATTTAAAATATGGGGAGGCGAAAAGTGAGTTTAAAATCCTCCAATAAATCCAAAATATAGAGAAAATAACTCATTGTGTAAACCATTTATAAATTTAGACATGTCCGAAGACTTCTGACTTGTCTAGATTTGTAAATGGTTTACACAATGAGTTATTTTCTCTACACATATATATATATATATATATATATATATATATATATATATATATATATATATATATATATATATATATATATATATATATATACATATACACTTTGGAGCCCATTCCATTCAAAAGCCTTACAAGTTGAATAATAAAATTGATAAAATTAATAAAATGTATCATTTTTAAAGGCACAGTCTAGTCCAAAATAAACATTCATGATTTAGATAGGGCATGTCATTTTAAACAACTTTCCAATTTACTTGTATCACCAATTTTGCTTTGTTCTCTTGGTATTCTTAGTTGAAACTAAACCTAGGAGGTTCATATGCTAATTTCTTAGACCTTAAAAGCCCCCTCTTAACTGAATGCATTTTGACATTTTTTCACCACTAGAGGGTGTTAGTTCATGTGTGTCATATAGATAACATTGTGCTCTTGCACGTTGAGTTACCTGTCAAAAAAACTGAAACAAGGGGACAGTTTGCAGAGAATTAGATACAAGGTATCACAGAGGTAAAAAGTGTATTAATATAAATGTATTGGTTATGCAAAACTAGGGAATGGGTAAAATAAAGGTATTATCTATCTTTTAAAACAATAAAAATTCTAGGGTAGACTGTCCCTTTAACAATTTTAATATTTCTGAAAAAATTCCCAGAGTGGTAACTAGAAAGGTGCGTGCTTTATATAATGTTAGACGTAAGTCAATGTTCAGCTAATGTGATATAATGTTTTACTCCCGGAGGGGAGAAATCACCCAAAGTGGCGACTGATCAATGGTTGTAAAACCGTCTTGGCAAGATCTGAAGTGTAGGCCGCTCCTCTTGTTCCCGTTGTGTGGGATAATTTGGGCAATCAAAGAAAAAGGAGAGGGCGCCTCATAGTTTGAATAAGTCTTGATGAGACTGTATAATACAAATTGAAAAGGCTTACCGAATAATGTTGCACCGTACTTGTGACCGGTGCCAGCAGGCAGACTAACTCTTAACAGTGGTTAGCACACTGATATGCCTCGATGGTCCACTGTGTCTGGATCTGCACCGGAGTAATCTCGGCCGTGCTCCAGGAACCCTTGTTCAAAACAGTGAGTTTGATGTAACGATTTGCTTGCTGTGCGACCAAAAAGCAATGCAACTGTGTATGAACCAAATGACAACTCCCGATCAAGGTAAAAATAAAAGGCTTTTATTCCAACACTGCAATGAGTTTCTCGACCGTCATATGGTCGTTTCCTCAGACAATACAAACTTTAACTTGCATGCAGACAGGTATTTAACAGGTGGAGACATGCACCAGTGCAGCTTGATACTGAGACCTCAGTATCTCAGTCTCAGTGGTCTCAGTATCAAGCTGCACTGGTGCATGTCTCCACCTGTTAAATACCTGTCTGCATGCAAGTTAAAGTTTGTATTGTCTGAGGAAACGACCATATGACGGTCGAGAAACTCATTGCAGTGTTGGAATAAAAGCCTTTTATTTTTACCTTGATCGGGAGTTGTCATTTGGTTCATACACAGTTGCATTGCTTTTTGGTCGCACAGCAAGCAAATCGTTACATCAAACTCACTGTTTTGAACAAGGGTTCCTGGAGCATGGCCGAGATTACTCCGGTGCAGATCCAGACACAGTGGACCAACGAGCCATATCAGTGTGCTAACCACTGTTAAGAGTTAGTCTGCCTGCTGGCACCGGTCACAAGTACGGTGCAACATTATTCTGTAAGCCTTTTCAATTTGTATTATACGGTCTTATCAAGACTTATTCACACTATGAGGCGCCCTCTCCTTTTTCTTTAATTTTAATATTTAATAATGTGATTAACTCTGTTTTCCATCTTAATACGAGGAGAGTCCACGGCTTCATTCATTACTTGTGGGAAATACAGAACCTGGCCACCAGGAAGACCCAAAGACACGCCAGCCAAAGGCTTAAATACCTCCCCCACTTCCCTCATCCCCCAGTCATTCTTTGCCTTTTGTCACAGGAGGATGGCAGAGAAGTGTCGGAAGAATCAGAGTAGTTTCTTATAGAGGGTAGTACTCTTCGGAATGGGACTGGAGTTTTAAGTACGTTTTAAGTAGTCTTGTCAGCCTCTCAGTGAGAGCATTGAAGAATGTTAGGGTCTGGAGATGCACGGAGAGTCTTTCTGCAAAACCATCCAGACTTGTATTAACAGCTCCTTAAGCAATCAGTGTTGACACTGCCTGCTTTCTATCACTTAAAGGATTACTTTCTGTTATAATTTTTAAGCTAAACAACTAACATATTAAAGTTAATAAACATTAATTAAAACCTACTGACCTATATTTTCTCCAAAACGAAGTTTCATAACGTTCTAAAAGTTATATATTTTATTCGCCGATGATGTCACGTTATCCTGCCCACTATTTTCAGCACTGCATGTTCAAAATACTTAAACCAATAACTTTGTGTTTAAAGCGCCATTTTGAAACCTAGGTATTGTAAACGGATTGGTACAGAGCAAAGGATACCCACGGAGTGGGTTTGGAAAACAATTAAATTTGCAGACAAGATTTCTGATATACGGTAGAGATATGTTAATGAAATGCTATTGATAAAAAGCGTATTTGGGGTAGTTAGTTAGTAACAGGCATAGAAAATATTTACTTACAGTGGCCCTTTAAGTCCATGTCAGGAGTGATGCTATAACACTGTCAAACTTGAGAGGCCGTGTTCCTGTCCCACGGCGTAGATTCTGGTAAGATCACTTCATTTTTTATACCTGTAATGATAACGCAAGAAGACAGGGTCAAAGTGTGACTCCTTTTATCTGTATAGAATCAAGGGTTAATATCTCCGAAAGGTGATTATTGAACAGGAGGGGATTTATACATGATTGCTTTACTGTGTTTTTTGCAATGTGTGAACAGTCAGGTTCTTCCTTCATTTTGATTATTGCGCAGCCTGTTTTGTTTGGCACGCTTTTTCTCGACCATATTAAAGGCGCAAGCTATGGAGGACTCTGATGCGTTAGAGGGTACTCACTCTTTGCCTAAATCTAATGCCTGTGTTTATTGTGAGGAGGCTACGGTATATCCGCCTGCTCAACAATGTTCCACATGACTTGATAAAATAGTGATATCTAAAAAGAACAAGATGTTTAGTACCACTGAGCTGTCCACTTCTGAAGGGTCTCTGTCCCGTGAGGTGCGTTCCCTACATTCATCTCCGATTACACCTGCAGCTCCCCAGTGCCCTGTGGCTGCCAGATTTTGCTGATCAGTTGCAAACGGCGGTGTCTGCGGCCTTCAGTGCTATATCTCACACTGCTAAGCGCAAGCGAAAGGTTAAACATTGCTATCCTTCCCAGGGGTCATCTACTCCATTGATATATCCGAGACTAGATTATCCGCTGATGCAGAGGACTCTGATACTTCGGAGGACTCTTTCTCTGGGTTGGAATCTGCGGCCTCTAAACCTCTGGCTGCAGAGGAACCAGACTTTAGGATTAGGATGGAGCACTTACGCTTTTTATTAAAAGAGGTGTTGGCTACTCTAGAGATTCCGGAACCAAAGTTACCGGAGGAACCTTCTATTCCTAAGCTTGATAAGGTTTATGAGGACAGGGTGGTGCCCCAAGCTTTTCCGGTTCCCGTAAAGATGGCAAATATTATTAAGAATGAATGGGAGAGACTTGGTTCATCTTTCTCCCCTTCTTCTTCGTTTAAGAAATTGTTCCCGGTTCCTGATTCTCAGCTAGAATTGTGGGGATCTGTCCCTAAGGTGGATGGAGCTATTTCCACGCTCGCTATAACGCACCACTATCCCACTCGAGGATAGTTCGTCGTTTAAGTAACCCATGGATAAGAAATTAGAGACCCTGTTAAGAAAAATGTTTCAGCACACAGGGTTCATATTTCAGCCTGTCAGAGATGATCGAGGTGGAAACTCCCCTCGATGAGATACAGGAAAGAATTAAGTCCCTGAGGGTAGCTTTATTCGCTTGCATGCCAAGTCTGATGTCTTGGCATGCAAGCGAATAATGTGCATATTTGCATCACAGATAAATGAATTAGCTAATTCATTTATCTGTGATGCAAATATGCAGATTATTCGCTTGCATGCCAAGACATCAGACTTTTCTGTTCTGGACCGGAGGGTCCTGTGGTTGAAGTTGTGGTCTGCAGACATGAAATCCAAATCTAGATTACTTTCCCTGCCATTTAAGGGAAAGGTTCTTTGCGGTCCAGGCCTGGACTTTATCATATCCACGGTCACAGGGTGAAAGGATGCCTTTCAACTGCAGGATAAGAAGAATAAACCTAAGGGTCCTAATTTTCGTTCCTTTCGTTCGGACAAGTCCCAACGACAGCAGCCTGCCGCGAAACCCGAGCAGTCCAAGGGATCTTGGAAACCATCTCAGTCTTGGAATAAAACCAAGTAGGGCAAGAAGCCTGCCAAGACAAAATCAGCATTAAGGGGCCGCCCCCAATCCGTCTCTGGATCTCGTAGGGGCAGACTATCTCTTTTCACGGAGGCTTGGATTAGAGACGTACAGGATCCTTGGGTTCTGGAGGTTATTGCCAAGGGTTACAGGATAGGTTTCAAAACTCACCCTCCCAGGGACAGATTCCTCTTGTCAAATCCATCGTCAAGACCAGAGAAACGAGATGCCTTTCTAGAGTGCGTGAGGGATCTCTCCTCTCTAGGAGTATTTGTACTGCTACCTCTAGCAGAAAGAGGTCTAGGGTACTATTCAAACCTTTTCATGGTCCCAAAGAAGGAGGGCATGTTTCGGCCAATTCTAGACCTAAAGTGCTTAAACAAGTTCCTGTCAGTCCAATCGTTCAAGATGGAGACGATAAGGTCTATTCTGCCCTTTGTTCAAGAGGGTCAGTTAATGACTATGATAGACTTGAAGGACGCTTACCTTCATGTGCCAATACACAAGGATCACTTCAAGTTCCTAAGATTCGCTTTTCTGGACCAGCACTTCCAGTTTGTAGCTCTTCCCTTCAGTCTGGCTACTGCCCCAAGAGTCTTTAGGAAGGTTCTGGAAGCTTTGCTCACAGTGGCGTGATCTAGAGGTATTGCAGTAGCACCTTATCTGGACGACATACTGGTCCAGGCACCGTCCTGACAGCTGGCAGAGGACCATTTGAGAGCTCTTCTATTTCTTTGATCTCATGGATGGAAGATAAACTCAGGAAAGAGTTCTCTGGTTCCCAGTACCAAAGTGGAGTTCCTGGGCACGATAATAGACTCCATATCCATAAAGATATTCCTGACAGACGAGAGACGTTGCAAAATTGCCTCCAGCTGTCTAGCCCTTCAAACCTCCTGAAGGCCATCTGTGACCTGATGTATGGAGGTGATTGGGCTCATGGTATCCAGTATAGATATAATTCCATTTGCCAGGTTCCATCTCCGACCTCTTCAGTTGTGCATGCTGAGGCAATGGAACGGTGATCACTCAGATCTATCCCAACAGATTTCTCTGGACAACCGGTCAAGGGAATCCCTCTCTTGGTGGTTCCGTCCAAATCAGCTGTCCCAAGGGACATCCTTCCTGAGACCATCCTGGGAGATTGTGACTACGTACGCAAGCCTCTCAGGATGGGGAGCTGTTTGGGGTGCCAGAAAGGCACAGGGCAGGTGGAATCGGGAGGAGTTGCTTCTTCCGATTATCATCCTGGATTTTTGAGCGATCTTCAACGCTCTGAGGGCTTGGCCCCTCCTGGGTTCGTCCCAGTTCATCAGATTCTAGTCGGACAACATTACCTTGGTGGCTTACATCAACCATCAGGGGGAACGAGAAGCTCCCTAGCCATGAGGGAAGTATCTCGGATTCTGGATTGGGCGGAGACTCACAACTGCTCGCTGTCAGCGATCCACATTCCGGGTGTGGACAACTGGGAAGCGGATTTCTCAGCAATCGTTTCATCCAGGGAATGGTCTCTTCACCCCAAAGTGTTTGTGGAGATTTGCAACAGATGGGGGACTCCGGAGATAAATTTCATGGGGTCCAGACTCAACTTCAAGCTATCCAGATACGGGCCACTGTCCAAGGATCCCCAGGCAGAACTGATAGATGCCTTAGCAGTGCCTTGGGGATTCAACCTAGTCTACATATTTCCACCGTTACCACTTCTACCTCGAGTAGTGGACCGCATCAAGCAGGAGCATGCATCAACTATTCTTATTGCTCCGTTGTGGCCTCGGAGGATGTGGTTTGCGGATATAGTGGGGATGTCATTGTCTCCTCCGTGGAGGTTGCCCTGTCGCAGGGATATGCTGGTACAGGGCCCCTTTGTGCATCAAAATCTAGATTTTCTGAGGCTGACTGTGTGGAGATTGAATGCTTAGTCTTAGCCAGGAGAGGGTTTTCTGAGAGTGTGATGATACTCTCATTCAAGCCAGGAAGCCGGTCACCTGATGCATCTATCATAAAGTGTGGAGGACCTACTTACTCTGGTGTGAGACTCGTGGATATTCCTAGCATAAGGGCAGAGTATCCAGGATAATTTCCTTCCTCCAGGATGGTTTAGAGAAGGGACTTGGTGCCAGTTCCTTAAAGGGACAGATTTCAACTCTATCTGTGTTGTTACACAAGAAGCTTGCTGAGCTTCCTGATATACAGTCTTTGTTCAGGCTCTATCCAGGATCAGGTCTGTATTTAGACATTCTACTCCTCCTTGAAATTTGAATCTGGTTCTTAGGGTTTTGCAGAGGGTTCTGTTTGAGCCTATGCATTCTCTTGACATTAAGATACTGTCTCTGAGTTGGCAGCCTTGCAAAGTGAGCCTCCTTACCTGATTTTTCATGCCAATAAGGCTGTCCTTCGCACTGGGTTGGGATTTCTCCCTAAGATTGTGTCTGATCACAACATTAATCAGATTGTAGTTCCTTCCGTGTGTCCTAACCCTTCTTCTTCAAAAGAACGGTTACTTCATAATTTGGATGTGGTTTGAGCTTTGAAATTTTATCTTCAGGCTACGAAGGATTTCAGTCAGACTTCAGCATTGTTTGTTGTCTATTCAGGGAAGTGCAAAGGTCAGAAGGCTTCTTCCACTTCTCTATCTTTTTGGCTGAGGAGCATGATTCATCTGGCTTATGAGACAGTGGGACATAAGCATCCTCAGAGGATTACAGCTCACTCAACTAGAGCTGTTGCTTCTTCTTGGGCCTTCAAGAATGAGGCCTCTATTGAGCAGATTTGTAAGGCGGCTGCCTGGTCCTCCTTACATACTTTTTCAAAGTTTTACAAATGTGTTGTGTTTGCTTCTGCTGAAGCAGCTTTTGGGAGAACGGTTTTACAGGCTGTGGTGCCCTCAGACTAGGGTCCGCCTCTCTTTTACCCTCCCGTTTTCATTCAGTTTCCTCTAGAGCTTGGGTATTTGTTTCCCACAAGTAATGAATGAAGCCGTGGACTTTCCTCATATTAAGATGGAAAACATAAATTATGCTTACCTGGTAATTTCATTTCCATCTGTATGAGGAGAGTCAATGGCTCCTGCCCAGTTCTCCGTTGGGCAGACCTAACTTTCTTTTGTTTTTCTTCTGGCACCATTTATACCCTTATATTTCTCATACTGTTCCTTGTTCCCTCAGCAGAATGACTGGGGGATTAGGGGAGTGGGGGAGGTATTTAAGCCTTTGGCTGGGGTGTCTTTGCCTCCTCCTGGTGGCCAGGTTCTGTATTTCCCACAAGTAAAGAATGAAGCCGTGGATTCTCCTCGTACAGATGGAAATAAAATGATCAGGTAAGCATAATTTATGTTTTTACTGTAAATATTTTACATTCCAATGTTCTTCACTTAGAACAAAATGAACGTTTTATTTATAAATATATATATATGTGTATGTGAATAACTCGCTTCGGCTTTAGCATTGTAGGTCTAATGCAGTGTGTAGAGTTAGCAAACGAGTATGAAGTGTTATTTTTTTTTAAAGCATGCTCTATTGAACTCTTTGGGGAAAAGAAGTTAACATGGTGGCGCTATCCGAAGATTTGCTCATGTACAAACAATTTACTTTCAATTAAAAGCTTACTTTGAGCATTGCTTGTGCACAAGCAAATTTTTTTTAGCCCTAAATAAGAATATGCAGCAAATAAGGACCACAAACTCCATTTAGTTTGGCTAATTTCTGTTATGTGGACTAGACAGCCTGACAGCCAGGTAAAAAAAAACAACTGACCTACCCTAGTCAGTGGGTGGAGCTATAATTTACCATCAGGTCGCTAGCCTGGACATGGCCTGTAGACCTGGGCATGTAATACAAATTAAAATAATAATAGTCCTGTGCATAAACCCAATCTTTAAGGGATACTATACCCAATTTTTTTTTCTTTCATGATTCAGATAGAACATGTACTTATAAGCAACGTTCTAATTTACTCCTATAATCAAATTTTCTTTGTTCTCTTGGTATCTTTTCTTGAAAAAAGCAGTATTGTAAGCTTACGAGCTGGCCGATTTTTGGTTGAGAACCCTGGGTAGCGCTTGCTGATTGGTGGCTACATTTAGCCACAATCCGCAAGCGCTACCCAGGGGCTGAACAAAAGATGTGCCGGCTCGTAAGCTTACAGTACTGCTTTTTCAATAAAAGATAGCAAGAGAACAAAGAAAAATTGGAGTAAATTAGAAAGTTGCTTAAAATTGCATGCTCTATCTTAATCATGAAATAATAAAAATGGGTTCAGTATCCCTTTAACGGCTTGCTAAAATGGCAAATAATAGAGGTTAAGCAGATGTTTTAACTAAAACTATAACGGACATCAGCACATTTCACATTTAGGCCTAGATTACAAATGAAGCGCTAAATATCGCTTGTAATACCAGCTCATGCTAATGTGTTACATGTATCTTACATTTTCGGAATATAAAAATTTGATTTTCAGAAAATAACATATTTATAAATTATGAGTAAAGTGGTAAATTGCTCATAAAATTCTACTTAATTTAATAAGAAATATTTTCACTAATGTACATTTTTTAAATATGAGATCCACCGTCATGTAATGTGCTTATGCTATAAGACTTTGTCTCAGAATTCTAAAACAAATTGCAACATACTTGATTTTGCAACACTATTTCGAAATCATTAGCTAAAAAAGTATACTACATACGTTTAGCAATCACAGAAATGTTTATAGAATCCTTTAAATGTAGCTAGAGATTTCCTATTGTTATCTTTATGGTTAAAGATGATTAATTCCTATTTGAATTTGTTCTGCCTTCTAAATTAGTCAATGAATGTTTGTTGTAGTGTTACTTGGGAAGAAAAATAATCTTAACTGTTTTTTTTCTTTTCTTAGGTCTCTTAATAATAGAAAGTATAAAGAGCCTGCTACTGTGCTGGTATCCTGCATTATCATCCTCCTCGAGTGACATCACTACAAGCTGAATCATTTGTACTATTTTTGGGTAAGACAGAGCGCATAAATTTAATAGCTACCCTAAAATGATTATATATTTTTTATTGCTTACAATTTTGTAATTCTATAATAATTAAGCACCAAGGTATTAATAATTAGTAGCTTTTGTAAGGGAGCAACTATTTACTTTTTTCCTATTTTATGTTAACTGTTCCATACAAGTATGAGAATTTTTGAATCCTAAATTGCCACCTAGAAATGTTATTTTACAATACTAGTTAAAAATGTTGGTCTTTATTAGAACAACTGATATTAGAAATATTAGATTACAAAAGATAATATTCACAGCCCACAGTGCATTAGAATTTGCTGCGTATTAACTTTAAAATCTCTCTGGGGATTTTTTTGTTTTCTATGGCTTTGCAATTAATTTGAAGTGCAAGACTATGGAATTGTATAGCTTTCTGAATTACTTATTATATACATCCAAAATATTTTTCTTACATTTGGTTCAAGTAAAAATACACACACACAATGTTTTAACAATAAATGTTTTCCTCATTGGTTTGCATAGACCAACATATATAAAAAATATATATACAGCCAATTACAAGGACTAAGTTATATCAGTGGTTAAAGGTTGACTTAAAGAAACAGTCTATACCAGAATTGTTATTGTTTAAAAACATGGATAATCTCTTTATTACCCATTCCCCAGTTTGCATAACTAACACCCTTATATTAAAGGGACAGTCTACAATATAATTGTTATTGTTTTAAAAGATAGATAATCCCTAAAGAGGATGCGAAATGAACGCAACAAAAGTTGCGTTATTTCACACTCCATAGCGCTGCCATTGCGAGTTTTGGAAAAGCCGCCTTGTGTGTGCGATATGGTGGCTTTAAGCTCCATACCGCACAAAATCCAATGCTGCTTTGACATGCTCGTGCACGCTCTCCCCATAGACATCAATAAGGGAGAGAGTGTTAGAAATCAGCCAATATAATTTCACCAGCTCTCATCCTATTGGCTGATTTGAACAGCAAATAGGATTTCAGTAGCTCTCATCCTATTGGCTGATTTAAATTTCAAAAATCAAATCGGCCAATAGGAATGTAAGGGACGCAATTTTGAAAAGGCTCCTTTGCATTGAAGATTCAGTATACGGCGGCGACTGTATGAAGTGGATGCTCCGCGCCAGATGTCTTCAGGATGGACCTGCTCTGCTCCGATGGGATGATGATAAAAGACGCCGCCTGGATGAAGATAGAAGACGGCGCCTGGATGGATGAAGACCTCGCTGCCTGGATGAAGACTTCTCGACGCCTGGATGAGGATGGATGTCCAGACTTCAGAAACAGTAAGTGGATCGTCGGGGGTTAGTGTTAGGTTTTTTTTAACTTTTTTTGGGTGGGGTTTTTTTTTAGATTAGGGTTTGGGGTTTTCTTAAAAGAGATGAATGCCCTTTTCAGGGCAGGAAAAAGAGCTGACTGCCCTTTTAAGGGCAATGCCCATACAAATGCCCTTTTCAGGGCAATGGGTAGCTTTAGTTTTTTCTTAGAGTGAAGTTTTTCATTTTGAGGGGTTGTTTGGGTGTTGGGTTTTACTGGTGGGGGGGGTCTTTGTATTTTTTTTTCAGGGAAATAAAAAGATTTCTTTAGGGCAATGCCCTACAAAAGGCCCTTTTAAGGGCTATTGGTAGTTTATTGTAGGCTAGGGTTTTTTTTTTATTTTGGGGTGCTTTTTTATTTTTATAGGGCTATTAGATTAGGTGTAATTGTTTTTATTTTGGATAATTTCATTTTTTTTATTTTTCGTAATTTAGTGTTTGTTATTTTTTTGTACTTTAGTATTTTTTAATTTTTTGTAATTTAGTATTTTTTATTTTTTGTAATTGTAGATTTAATTTTTTTTTAGTAATGTTAGGTTTTTTAATGTGTAATTTAATTTATTTAATTGATAGTTATTTTTTTTTATTTTTTTTATAAATATTTTTTTATTGAGGTGATGAAAACATACACAAAATAATCACAAGTTGAAGGGCAGCAACACAAGTACAATAATGCAAGGTACATTGAATACATAGTTAAATATCCCAATTAGTAGGAAATTACATCTCACCAAGTCAGTTCTAAATATTACCCTACAACATTTCACCTCCTTTTATTGATAAACTACATAGCATCCTCAGTGGGACAAAGATCCACATAAGGGATCTGAAATCTAAAATATAGTTGAAGACACGTTATTTATACAATAGCATCATGTGGAAAGACAGGGAATACTATGGATTCAAACTGATCTCAGCCAAACATCTACAAGAAAAACTAGACATAACACAATAAAACATAGTAACATGTTTGAACTACAAGTAATGGAATGGTACAAGTTGGTCCTATATGGGTTTCGTTAATTAATCTAAGTACTAAAATAAGTGACATTAGAGTTATTCACTTTACAATTACTGCGTCAGACACAGAGTAACAAAAATAAAGAGTTCTCACATTGAGAACTTCTGCATTTGTCGCAACTAAATCCACTGGAACCATGATCCTCACAACCTAAATTCCCTATAGTGAATAGATATACTGGATAAAAGTTTTGTTGCAAATTAAAATTATGGAGATAGATAAACTTCAGCTATTAATCAGTAATAAAATCCGGTGAGCCGTCTTCTCACTTCTATAAATACAATCTAAGACCAAGGCTCTACAGGACAGGGCAGAGACTACTTCACTCTGCCAAAAGGGAGAGTGGGGGATAAATTATTTGTCCCTTGCCACACAGATGTGTGGGGGGGGGGGCGGATCCAGACCCGGTGAAGACTTTCCCATCATTAGAAAGGTAATACAGATTAAGATACTCACATCATAAATGTGCTCTCTCATAAAATTGACGAATATATATTTTCTTGAGGGGATTACAGTAGTGCCAAGGGAATATTCTCATTTAGCGTTACGTTTAGCCTGGAGCTTCAGAATGTCACTTAAGATTAACTTTAGGGACACTAGATCTAGTATGTGGCTATTTGTGCGTAATAGTAGTTTGCTGGAATGCTAATTAGATGTAGTATAATCTACGTACGGGGCATATCACTTAAAAAGTTAAATACACATCCCCAGTTAATTCCTGGGCCCACTAAACGATTGGCCCACTTAATATGTGTTAGAGTATACAATTCCAGTTATTGTGCTGATACTAGAAAGCTATCTTACATAGCATATATAGCTTATACATACAAAGTAGATAACACCCCAAAGTAATAGATATATCTAAAGGACATAGACTATATGCATTGTGGCCTAGCACACTAGGGGCAGCAGGCGTCATCAAGCACTAAAGTAAGGGCTGGACCCAAGAGCATAGTTGTCCAAGTTTATTACAAAACACTTGGTTCTATATAAGATAAGTGTCAGAGAATTGTATGGATATACACGATAAGTGAAGATAATATAGGCGACTGTAGCACATACTACCTATCTGTGAGACATTATCACAGTAGGCTTATACTTATAAGGACTCTAGGTATTGTATAATTAAAGTGAGAAGTGTAATATATGTAGTAAAAGGATAAGTCCCTCTTGTGCAGGCTGTGGCTGTGGAGTAGGAGACATATCTCTGAAAGCAAAAATTAGTTCTTTTGCGCATATCAATGGGTAATGCTCACAGGTCAGCCTCAATTGAGTCAGTCGATATATGGCTGTAAGGACCGGGCAGATAAGTATCCTGAGTCCCAGAGTTAAGTCCTCACGTTACCCCACTCCTGCTCGCCAGCTTTTAATTCCATTCTGGGCAGCTGGGAAGACTGTGACAATCCGGGAAAGCAGATAGATGTGGGCCGCAGATGTATCCTCCAAGCAAGTCCCGGTATTTAGCCAGCCGACCGCCTCTCCATACAGGGACTGGGCAGCGTTAGTGTAGTAGAAGAAGTGATCTAGCGGCAACATCTCAGGCTGAGTATGCGATTCCTCCCCCGTTACCGTCCCAGCTCTCACACTACCCCCAGCCTCCAAAGAGCCAGGGGCAGCTCCCCAGATGGGGACCAAGGAAAGTAGGGAGGGCACACAATCTTTCAGTCGCTCGCATACCTGCATTCTCACATCCGAGCGCGGTCCTCCTCCAAGCAGCGTTTTGTTACACCGCCTAGCTAAGTCCGCACTCGCACCTCTCTGGGACCCAGCGAACATCTTCTTTGAAGCAAGGTGACTGGCGGTAGACACTTGGGTAGGGCCCTCATGTGCAGCGGGGGCTCCAGGAGGCTCAGTTCTTTCCGTGCACGGACGCCTACTGATCACCAGAAGCCGGTCCAGTCTAGAAAGCAGGTTGCGGCCATATTCCTCGAAAAGGGCAAGTATAGCTGTGTGAGGGTCCTCCATGATAACACCACCTCGTGGTTAGGCCGCACTCTGTGGTTCAGACAGCAAACCGGGAAAGCACTCTCAGGTCTCGCTCCAACTTGTGTAGTTTGGTATCAGTTAGGGGTAATTTACATCCTCATTGTTTATGGGCTCTCCAATGAAGAATATCCCCAAAAAAACATATAATACAGGCAGGAGCTAGTATCATATGCGACCAGTCGTCTCGGCGGTTAGCTCCGCCCCCCCAATTGATAGTTATTTTAATTTTAGTTTAATAGTAATGTTAGTTTAATTTATAGTTTAAACGTAGGGTTTTTTTTAATTTCCCAGGTAGGTTTTTATTTATTTTGAGATAGGGATATTGTAATTTTAATTTAAAGTTAGGGGGTTGTTAGGTTTAAGGGTTAATAGTTTAATTTAGTTTTTGCAATGTGGGGGACTGGCGGTTTAAAGGTTAATAGCTTTATTTAGTGGTAGTGATGTGGGAGGCCAGAGGTTTAGGGGTTAATAACTTTATTTAGTGGTGGCGATGTCGGGGAGCGGCGGAATAGGGGTTAATATCTTTATTATAGTGTGTGCGATGTTGGGGTGTGGGGGAATAGGGGTTAATAACTTTATTATAGTGGCAGCGATGTCGGGGAGTGGCGGAATAGGGGTTAATAAATGTTATTAGTGGCGGCGATGTTGGGAGCGGCAGATTAGGGGTTAATAACTTTAATAAAGTGTTTGCTATGCGGGAGGGCCTCGGTTTAGGGGTTAATAAGTAGTTTATGGGTGTTAGTGTACTTTGTAACAGTTTAGTTATGAGTTTTGTGTAACAGTTTTGTTGCATAAAACTCATAACTACTGGTCTCAGATTACGAAACGGATTGTGTCGGTATAGTGTGTAACGCAAGCTTTTTAGCTTCACCGCAAAACTTGTAATGGCAGTGCTATGGGAATCCCACACAAAAACGTAATTTTTTTGTGTGCGGGACTGACGTTGCGTTACAGGCTAAAAGGCTGGCGGTACAGCTATACCGACAAGACTCGTAATGGCTGCGTTGCTGTTTTAACGCTGAATTGGCCATTTTTTCAGCGTTAAAACAGGAGCGCAAAACTCGTTATCTAGGTGATTGTTATCTATATGGCCCACATGAACTATCAGTCTCCGGTTGTGAAAAGCAAAAACAAAAGCATGTGATTAAGAGGCTGTCAATAGAGCCTTTGAAACAGTCAGAAATGTAGAGGTTTAAATGTTATAAAGTATATTAATCTAACATTGTTGGTTGTACAAAGCTGGGGAATGGGTAGTAAAGGCATTGGGGCATATTTATGAAGCTCCGTATGGAGCTTGAAGCCCCATGTTTCTGGCGAGCCTTCCGGCTCACCAGAAACACAAGTTATGAAGCAGCGGTCTAAAGACCCCTGCTCCATAACCTGTCCGTCTGCTCTAAAGGAGGCAGAGAGAACTCGCAAGAAATCAACCCGATCCAATATGATCAGGTTGATTGACACCCCCAGCTAGCGTCCGATTGGCCGTGATTCTGAAGGGGGCGGTATTGCTGTCGGCATTTATCGATGTGCGGCGGACATGATCCGTAATATCGGATCATTTCCGTCCGCACCTTGTTAAATAGGCCCCATTATCTATCTTTTTAAACAATAACAATTTTTGTGTAGACTGTCCCTTTAATACACTTTTTACCTCTGTGGTTACCTTGTTTCTACGCCTTTGTAGACTGCCCCTTATTACAGTTATTTTGACAGACATGCATTTTAGCCAATCAGTGCTGACTCATAACTCCACGGAAGGTGAGCACAATGTTACCTATATGACACACATGAACTAGCAGTTCTTACTGTGAAAAAACTGTCAAAATGCACTGAGATAAGAGGCAGATCAGTGGCTTATCCTACATAGGTTTAGCTTTCCACAAAGAATACCAATAGAACAAACAAAATTTGATAATAAAAGTAAATTGTAAAGTTATTTAAAATTCCATGCCCTATCGGAATCATGAAAGTTAGATTTTGTAATTAAACTAATCCATTAACAATGTAATTGTAATTAAACAATAATCATTTAATGTTATTATTAAGATTTTAAAAAAATATCTAAAGTCCTTGGTTACAATTGTAACTTTGGAAGAATTTCATGTTATTTCCTAGTGTAATTTATCCATAAAATATTACCTTTAATTCACTGCTTGTAAGGTTGGTACTTTATTTTTTTCAATGTAAATTGTACGCCTAGTACAGAATGTTAGATGTGGATACTGTATTTTTATAATGTTGTAGAACTGAACAAAAAATGTAATTCCAAATTCCATTCTTATTTTCAAAAAGTCACAAAATAAAACTGAGCAATTGAGCTCCATGAATATATTCTAAATGGTGTTGAGGCATTACATTTTACAGTACCAAAGGAGGTAGTCTAATTACCAAAGGAGGTAGTCTCATTACCAAAGAGGGTAATCTCATTACCAAAGGAGGTAATTGTGACGGAAGAGTGGGTGCCCAGGCTCACTGATGGGGGGTTGGACCCACATGGTTTCCCTTATTCTGTGTTTTGGGGTTGCCTTTCATGCATGTATGTCAATACCAGTGGTGTATTGCTATTTGTACAAATTATGTCACAAGCCAGTGTATAAAGAAAGATTTTCACAGTCTCTGCTTAAGACTGATTTATATATGTGTGCAGGCTGCTTCAAAGCAGAGAGTTAATTACTCATGGCTGTAAATCTTCTAGGGACAAAAGTGGCATCTGGTCCATCTATTACCCTCAGATCTGGCACATTAAAAGGCTGCATTTGTACATCCTCAGCCAAATTGACTACTATCTCAGCAAGTGATCAGGGGTTGGGACTGACAGCTGTTAACAGTGATGCCCCTCTGTGTGCTGGGTTACGATTGGTTACTAAGATCATCGCTAGGGGGGCGTGTTGTGAGCTGACAAGAGAGATAGGCAGTTTTCAGAACCACTTTGCATGGGGAAAAATAGAGAGTTATTCCAAGTTGCCTGAATGGTATAGAGTGCTGGTCTCCCGTGACAGTAGTCTCATTACCAAAGGAGGTAGTCTCATTACCAAAGGAGGTAGTATATGCCAATACCTTAGATACATTTAAAAATGGTTTGGATACATTTCTGGTTATAAATAGAATTCAAGGTATGATTGCTTGTGTTATTAAGACAAATAAAAATAAATAGAAAAAAATGGCAAAAAATTTCAAGTAAATTTTAAACATAGTCCATTTTTTATTTTATTAAATGGCTGTTTTGATTCTGAAAAGTACATTTTGTTTTTATGATTTTGGGGTATTTCCCTCTCCACAAATAGAGTTTTTATCGTCCAGTGAGAGGGCATTTTAAAAACATATTGCAATTACTAATCGAGCTATGAGAGTTGTTTATATCAGTTTGTGTCTAAATACTGCTCTAACATGCCTTTTAGGATCAGCTTACCTAAGTATCAGTCCACGTTGTTCTTTAACTCAGCTTTCTCCAGGGTGCAGGACATAAATCTTAAAGTGCTTTGTGTTTATGGTGTTTCAACTTAGTGCCTTTTGTAACTTTGGTTAATAGTGTTCCTCCTGGTCTGTGGTCATCATATCAGAATAGACAAAACAGTCACTGATCTCTGGTGAAGCACCTTTTTTGGGAGTGAAACGCGTAGGAGGAGGTTACCACTGCTTTGTCCCGTCTCCTATCAATGTGTAAAATAAACAGTCATTCACAAAGGAAAAGCATGGCAAATATCTTTATTTCACTTCATTTTGTTTTAAGTTTTGTTTCAAAATTGATAGATTTAGTCTTTTTTAATGAAAAAAAAAATTATAGCTTGTTTAAAGGGACACAAAACCCAAATTGTTTCTTTCATGATTCAGAACATGCAATTTTAAGCAACTTTCTAATTTACTCCTATTATAATTTTTTCTTCATTCTCTTGCTATCATTATTTGAAAAAGCAGGCATGTAAGCATAGGAGCCTGCCCATTTTTGGTTCAGGACCTGGGTAGCGCTTGCTGATTGGTGGCTGCCAAGGCTTGTCATGGTCATTATGTTAGTATAATGTGCATTGTTTTGCTGTTGGTATCTGCTGAGGCAATTTGGTGGCAGATATATAGCTGGTACAAACAAACAATGTCCTCCAGCTTCTGAATTTTAAAATTGAACAAACATGGGTCCAAAAAACAACACAGCAACATTTCGGGATACCATGCCCTTTATCATGCATGGATTAGGCTGAAACATTACTATGTTGTATTTTGGACCCATATTTGTTTAATAAAGGTCAATTTGTAAATTCAGAAGCTGGAGGACAATTGCGGTTTCTACTGAATTTTTTGGCTTGGTAAGCCTCCTCCGTTTGCTTCAAAGATTTGTGCTGTGTCCATACCTGCATCTGTGAGATATATAGCTGGTTTAGCCTTAAAGGGACAGTCTACAATAGAATTTTTATTCTTTTAAAAGATGCATAATCCCTTTATTACCCATTCTCCAGTTTTGCATAACCAACACAGTTATATTAATATACTTTTTACCTCTGTGATTACCTTGTATCTAAGCCTCTTCTGATTAGCCCCTTTATCTCATGGCTATTTATTATCTATTGACTTGCATTTAGTACTGTGTTGTGGTAAATATTAAAGGGACAGTCTACAATATAATTTGTTTTGTTTTAAAAGATAGATAATCCCTTTATTAACCATCCCCCAGTTTTGCATAACCAACACAGTTATATTAATACACTTTTCACCACTGTGATTACCTTGTATCTAAGAACCTTCGGACAGCCCCCTGATCATATGGCTGTTACTGTTTACTAACTGTTGACTTGAATTTAGCATTGTGTTGTGCTATATCTTAAATAACTTTCTGTGCACGAACACAGTGTTATATATAGGGCCCATGTGAACTATCAAGTCTTTTGTTGTGAAAAACAATTTAAAAAGCATGTGATTAGAGGCAGCCCTCAAGGGCTTATAAATTAGCATATGAGCCTACCTAGGTTTAGTTTAAACTCAGAATACCAAGTGAAAAAAGCAAATTTGATGATAAAAGTAAATTTAAAAGTTGATTAAAATTACATATCCTATATGAATAATGAAAGTTTAATTTTGACTAGACTGTCCCTTTAAATAACTCCCCGGGCGTGGACACAGCGTTATCTATATGGCCCACGTGAACTATCAGTCTCTTGCTGTGAAAAGCAATTAAAAAGCATGTGACAAGAGGTGTCCTTCAAGGGCTTAGAAATTAGCATATGAGTCTACCTAGGTTTAGTTTCAACTAAGAATACCAAGATAACAAAGCAAATTTGATGATAAATGTAAATTGGAACGTTGATTAAAATACAAGTCCTATCTGAATAATGAAAGTTTAATTTTGTCTAGACTGTCCCTTTAAAGGGACACTAAACACTAAATTAATTTCATGCGCCTCCCTCTAATCAAGGGTGCTGCCATTATGGTACCTAGGTTACAGTGCAAGTATCTGTAGAAGAGTTGCTGCACATGTTTAGAGAGGTCAGCACTGGAATGTAGTTAAAACTAGATTTCAAGATGGTGGCACACTTGACAAGAGGGAGGTAGGGAATAACCTCCATACTATTCTTATAACACCTATTATGAGCTATATTACAAGGTAATTTTTTAAATGTTCCCCAATTGCCCCCAAAATACTGTGTATTGTGCTTTTTTAAATAAAAAGTAAGAGCATTTTTTTATTTTTTTAGAATAGCTGCACTAGTTTTTGAGGGCTAAAGTGAGCAGGTGTGGGGTGTTTGGGAAAATAAAACGGCACTGAAAACTGCCTTTATATTGTGGTCTATGGGAACTGTGCGTTCCCTGTAAATATATATGTATATGAAGATATACATATATATTTATGTGTTAAAATGTATATTCATATGCATATATATTTAAAGGGCCAGTCAACCAAAAAAAAATCCTAAATATATGTAAAAGGTTATTGAACCTAAATACATCAAACAGTATCCCAAAGTGGAATGTTAAGAAATGTGTAAGTAAATCAACTTATTATTTCATCCTCAGCCATTTAGAGATGGTCGCCTGAGCCCTCTTACCCCTACGTCATCCTGATGTTGTATTCAGTATCCCAAAATTGAATGTAATCAAATTTGCACGTTCCCTTTATTTGCGAATGTGCTACTAACAACCGCTCAGTATCGTAGCGGTTGTTCTTATCAGCGGACCAGAGTGTGCAGTTGCCTTATATTACTGCTCCAAAAGCTATTCATCATTGGGATATTGAGAGATTGAACCAAGGCTTATTATTTAAAAAGGGAAGAACACAGAGGCGCCAAAATGGCCTAGTACCACCGCAACAGGTAATCAAACAAATGTGATAAATGACTACTCAGAAGAGAGCGGCACCCAATGGTGCTAGTGGAGCAGACTGGAAATTCGCAGTAGTCCAGCTAAATGGTCTGAAGCGGGGCAGCTGCACAGGTCAGGATGATAACAGAGCTAACACAGCCAGTGCCTGTATATGGATGGGAAAAAAAGACTACCATAGCCCAGTACAGTTGAGAATAAGTAGGATATGCTGTTAAGTGCACACTTACAACATCCAAAGCACCTTCAGGTGCAATATAGGCAGGCTGGGACTACTCAGCCGCCCAGCTGACTGAACTCCAACGCCAAACAGGTTCCATTCCAATCCACAAAATGAAGGATGAAAAAATCCAAGCAGCAGCAAGTGAATACCATGAAAACAATATTCTTTATTAAAAACAACGGGTTTCTCAGCCTCCTATGGGCTGCTTCTTCAGGCTACTGTACAAAAAATATAATATTTTATTGATTCTCATTTTCTGCCAGGGATTAAAAACCACAAAAAAAAATCTCTGTTCTTTCATTAAGTTTGCACAGAATGACAAACACGAAATAAGGAAATCCCAATTCTCAACAGCAATAGCTGTCACTTAACTTGGTGTTTCTCAACACCAACAAGTAACGCTAGCATGACAGATTAGATCTATTTCCCTATTTGGGTTCAGTAACAAAACAGAAAAAAGTACAATTTGAAATAAATTTATTTATGCAGAATTCAGCTTTTGTAGTAGCTTTTCTTGTGATATATTTTGAAATGAATTGCTGTGGCTTTCAGATTCCCAGTTTATGCCACTTTAACCCCTTGAGTGTTAACGACGGCTCTGAGCCGTCGCAAATTGTCTCATTCAGGTGCTAACAATGGCTCAGAGCCGTCGCTAGCACTCTCCCACCTTGAGGGAGATCTGGGGGCTCCCACCCGCTTCTACCCCAGCGATCGGGCCTGTATACTGACAGGCATCGCCGGGGCTTCACGATTTGCGTGGTGACGTCACGCGCAATGACGTGATGACGTTACCGCACAACTTTATTGGAAAATTAAAATGACAAGTATAGGGAAAGGGGGCATGTTGCTTAGAAGCCTGTATCTCAGGCATCTCAGCAGCTACAGACCCCAAGACCCACCGTTGGAATGGTAATCGCCTTGGGGATCTGAAAAATATATATTTTAAAAAAAACTCAAATCAGCTTAGCACCCAGGTTGGAAAGTGCTTAGCACTGAAAGGGTTA
Organism: Bombina bombina; assembly: GCF_027579735.1. NCBI lineage: Eukaryota > Metazoa > Chordata > Amphibia > Anura > Bombinatoridae > Bombina > Bombina bombina. The sequence continues at coordinate 51,750,638 of NC_069510.1, read as the reverse complement.
AATCTGGCCTGTTATATATACCCAGTGAAAAACTGCTGAGCCCAGAAATTGAGCAGATCTTAAAGGGACACGATACTCAAAGATATTCTCAGTTCTGTCTAAAAAAAGGATGTATCAGAATGTATTCATTTGTTCTGGTTTTTAAAAAGTGGGTATTTCCTCTGCTGAATAAAAAAAAAAATGTTTTCTATAGATGTTGTCCCTATCAGTCAGTTAGCAGTAGAGTCATTTGTGGAAATCATGCACTTCCTAATAATTTCACCATAGATTTAAATAGCTATTACTTTGCTCTTCTTATCTACAGAAAACATTTTTACAATGTTTAACTGCTGCTTTTAAATTTACATGATAGAAATAGTTTGAGTAATATGTCCCTTTAAGTACAACATATCTGGGTTTAACTTTGGAAAAACTTTTCAATAAATAATCTCAAAATTACAGATAAACATAAAGTAGAATACCACTCTGCCCTCAAGCTGGGCATGACAGAAGCTGAATTTTATATAAATTACTACTTAAGTAAAGGAGGTCATACTTGCAATGAATAGTCAACAAACTGGGTTGGTAACAGCAGATAAATGTGATACAAATTCTTTAATACGTTTCAGGATATTACAAATAAGACGTGAGTTTTAAGGGGAGATAATTGGCTTGCTGTTCAGACCAATATATGCATGTACGCATGTACATTCTTGGGATATGATCAATTTTCGTTTTCTAAAATGAATTTTGTTATACATAGGTATACCTGTCTAACATTTGTCCAGTCAATAGATTAAAAACAAAAGAGCCTCTGTAGTACTTGCTACAAACTTTATTACACACCCACATGGTTTACGAAGACTTTCAATTCTTAGATCTTTGTTTTTTCATGATAAAAAAAAATTGAGTATGTAAAAAAAGTATGCAGAAATGTCTACATAGGTGCTGCTTGCACTATAAATATCTATTGGATTAACCCTTGCTCAGCACATTACATTCATTCTTAGAGCTATCTGATGACATACAAAAACACTGTTATTTCCTATCTATCTGAATCTTTCTTTTAATTTGTATTTATATAAAATACGTTTAGGGTATATACATCAGTAGTAACTAAATACAAAAATAAATAACGGAAGTATCACAAGAAAACTGTTTATCACAAAAATATTTGTTTTTATATTTTTTTTATGTTTTAAATATTATACTGTTTTCTTTTAATAATTACATGTTTATGGAAATATCACATGAAAATGGATGCATAAAATTAGAAGAAAACTGTATAATATAAAATAATAATAATGATACTTAAGAGACAGAAGGAAAATGTGCTCTCAACGCCACAGGATAAAATCAAAACACTTAACTATTCCATGTCTGTGCTTTTTATTTCAAAAACCATAGCCATAAATATGTAGTATTTTTCATAAAACATATTTTTTATCCTCTCTTCTAAGCCTTTTATTAAAGCAGCAGAAGTAAGAATTATGTTGCTTTATTTCTTAATCACTGACAAAGGCAACTTACCTTAAAGGAAACAGGACCTTGTGGTTTCTAGAAGCCTTAACACACACACAGCCTCACACTGAGGGTCAGGTGATGTGAAACTACAGATCAGCTAGGATATCAATCAGCCCTATAGGCTGCCCTACGTGCACCTATAGCTGAAGAGATAAACTCCCTAATCCTGGTGCTTCCTCACTGTAGTGCCGGACCCTCTGCCCGTGTTGTGCGGTTTTACAGAGAATTAGTGATTGCTCTTCAGAAGTCACAGTTCCTTCTGCTTTTTGACACTTTGTTCTGCCCAACTTCTTCCTTTTCACTGAATACATTTTGTGAGAGCGCTGACCAATATTTGCTACCTTATCACTCAGCTGCGTAGAGCAGTTAATTATATTAGCGGAGCAAATATACATCTCACATAATCCCAGATATGCAGTGCATTGTCAGTCATGTGACTCTTACCTATAAATTTAAAGAAAAATAAAACCCAAACATTTTCTTTCATGATTCAGATAGAACATACACTTTTAAACAACTTTACAATTTAATTTGTTTATCAAATTATCTTTGTTTTCTTGTTATCCTTTGCTGAAAAGCAGGATGGTAAGCTCAGGCGTGTGCAAATGTCAGCAGCACTATATCAAAGCAGTTTTGCAGCAATGTTATACATTAGCAAGAACTCTAGATGGCAGCACTATTTCCTGTCATGTAGTGCTGAAGAAATATGCACGCTTCCTATTTTGATATCTCTTCAACAAAGAATAACACGAGAACAAAGCAAATTTGATAACAGAAGTAAATTGGAAATGTTTTTAAAATTGTATTCTCTATCTGAATCATGAAAGAAAAAAATTGGGTTTCATGTCCTTTTAAGGCACATACATTTCGCTTTATCCCACAAATACAGTATATAATTTATCTGGTGTTAATGCAACTGCACAAACATTTCACTTTATATACAGAACATGATTAATAATGCCCATTTAATACTTCCAAATTATATAGCTCCTGGTCATTCTGCTTGTCTAGTAAAACCACACACACATTGTACTTTGACCTATGTGACACTGTCCCTTTAAAGAGACATTATACACTTGTTTTTTCTTTGCAGAAATGTTTTGTAGATGATCTATTTTTATAACCCAGAAAGTTGTTAGTTTTATTTTTAAATGTTTAGTTTTGCTTATTTTTAAATAACATTGCTCTAATTTTCAGACTCCTAACCAAGCCCCAAAGTATTAGGAGAATACTGATGTATAGCTACTCCAGCTGGCTCCTGTTTGTGTAAAGGGTCTTTTCATATGCAAAAGAAGGTAGAGGGGGGAGTGTCTTATTTGCCACTTGCAGTGGACTTTCCAGCTACCCAGGGCCGGATTGGCCTACCAGGATACCAGGAGATTTCCCGGTGGGCTGCAGCAGCTAGGGCTGGAAAGCTACAATTTAAGGGGCTGACTAATGGATGCAACTGGGTTGTAGAGTGCCTATATAACATCAATCTGACATTTTTATTTAATACAAAGTAATATAATTTAATTCTAAAAAATTTTTTGGGGAAGGAGTATCCCAGTAAACCCCTTTAAAAAAAATGGGGTATGTGCATTCTACCGACTCAACGGAAAATAGGGCTGCTTTTTATTCCCAGTCCGGCCTTGCAGCTACCCTTTCAACAGAGCTAAACTGAGAGCTTCTAAATACGTTTTTAAACAGTTTTATACTGGATTTTTAGATCAGTACCTGTGCATCTTATTCTTTATAGTAATGTCTATTACATGCAGTTATATGAAAGTTGGTGAATACTGTCCCTTTTATATAACCCCATATGCATCATCACACATTATACCACGATACACAGATGTAATTAAACCTGATGTTATTTTATATTTAGAATACAGTTTTGTATATTTCCTATGCACAGTTTATATCGCTGTGCTTTGCTCTTGCAATTTCTAACTGCTGATACAGGCTCTATTAATGTTAGGTAATAAAAGTTAACCCAAAACCGTCTATAGATTGCTCAATATTCTACTGCAATAGCTTGTCGACTAAAACTTACTTATGACTTATACCATTGATGTGGGACGCCGGTAAAAAACCCTCAAATCACTCCAGCAAAACAGGATGCCAACCTCTGCACACTCATACTGAAAGTATAACCATGTGTTGGCACATCACGTCCAACTGCAGCTTGCTGATGCCTCACATCAGTGTCTTGAGAGACCATAATGAATCTTAATAATTAAAGGACCGGTAAATACAGTAGATTTGCATAATCAACACATGCATGATAACAAGACAATGCAATAGCACTCAGGGGTGAAATGCTTGTGCAATTCCACCCCCTGCACACTCGCGGCCAATCATCCGCTAGCAGTGGGTGTCAATCATCCCGATCTGATCGGATACGGGATGATTGAAGCCCGCCACCTAAAAGGTGGCAGAGAAGTTAAGGAGCAGCGGTTTTACGAGCTTGAAAGCATCTGCTGCTTGTTAAATTTACCCCTTAGGGGCCTATTTATTAATGTGCGAGCAGACATGATACGATATTGCAGATAATGTCCTCCGCACATCAACAAATGTGCAACTGCTGGTGCAACGCCGCCCACTGCAGATTCGTGCCCAATCAGCCACCAGCAGGGGGTGTCAATCAACCGGATCGTATTGGATCGGGTTGATTTTCGGCGATGTCTGTCCGCCGCCTCAGAGCAGGTGGACAGGTTATGGAGCAGCGGTCTTTACTAAACTGCAAATGAGTAGTTGATTTTTTTCTGACAAATTTAAAAAATATGTCTATTTCCACTCCTCCTGTATCATGTGACAGCCATCAGTCAATCACAAATGCATATATGTATATTCTGTGAAGTCTTGCACATGCTTAGTAGGAGCTATTGACTCAAAAATTGTAAATATAAAAAGACTGTGCACATTTTTTTATAGAAGTAAATTGGAAAGTTGTTAAAAATTGCTGCTCTATCTGAATCATGAAAGTTTAATTTTGACTTGAGTGTCCCTTTAAGGGTATTTTTTACTTAAATTTGCTAACATATAGCAAAACTTACCAGAAGTTTCAGGTGAATTTAGGTTCGATAGTATATGTTTGCAGAGACGTAACTAGAAACCACAGGGCCCAGGTGCAAGGATCTAAGAAGGCCCCCCCACCCAACCCCCACCCCCCCAAAAAATGTGAATTTGATACATATCCTTTTTTTTTTTTAACATTTAACACGGGGGGGGGGGGAAATGTGAATCAGATTACATAAACCTGAGAAACAACTTCAGCAAGCCTCCAGATATAAAAGTCCATATACTTTATTTAAATGGTATAAAAACATACTCTCAGCTGGTAAAGAATATCTTACGCGTTTCGGCAGTGTGCCTTACTCATAGACATGTTAGTTGAACACCAGCCAGAGCTTAAATAGCCCTTGGCTAATCAGATTACATGTCTGCAAAAAGAGGTACCCTGTGCCCACAGTCTGTAAGATGGTCTGACCCCCTATTACTGAATATCAAATTCACATTTTTAATGACACTGTTTAACCCACCAGTACTGTACATAGTGAGTTAGTGACACAGTCTGTAATCTGCCAGTGAAATGGCTGGCCTGACCCTACCCGTCTCAGTACACAATTTTTTTTATTTTTTTGAAACTGTGACCTCTGCACCCGCTGTAGTTCAGTCCCTGTATGTTTGTATGTAATGACAGGACTAGTTTGTTTTTTTTATGCACCTTTGCAGATATAACATTTTTATTGCCCATAATTAAAAATAGATTATGCAGCAGATACGAACCACAAGCTTCATTTAGTCTGCCAGTATTCCATTGTGTGCCCTAGATTCCTGTCACAGAACCAAAAATGAAGCAGCCAATGAGATAGCAAAATGCCATGAGTAAATTAATTTATTAGCACTTATTACTACTGTCTTCTGTGTTTCACTTCAGTTTCTTTTATCTCCTAAAAAGCACAATGTATAACACTTGCACAATTAACATTTTCCTATAATTTTTGTTGCTGTTTAAAGGGAGAGTCTAATCAAAATTAAACTTTCGTGATTCAGATAAGGCATGCAATTTTAAACCACTTTCCAATTTACTTTTATCATCAACTTTGCTTTGTTCTCTTTGTATTCTTAGTTGAAAGCTAAACCTAGGTAGGTTTATATGCTAATTTCTAAGCCCTTGAAGGCTGCATCTTATCTGAATGCATTTCAAAGTTTTTCACAGCTAGAGGGCGTTAGTTTATGTGTGCCATATAGATAACATTGTGCTCACGCTTGTGGAGTTACCTAGGAGTCAGCACTGATTGGCTAAAATGCAAGTCTGTCAAAAGAACTTAAAAAGGGAGCTGTCAGAAGAGGCTTAGATACAAGGTAATCACAGAGGTATAAAGTGTATTAATATAACAGTGTTGGTTATGCAAAACTGGGGAATGGGTAATCAAGGGATTATAAATCTTTTTAAACAATAAAAATTTTGGAGTAGACTGTCCCTTTAATTAATATTTTTATAACAGCCAAACACTTTGCTGTAGGAATGCTTCATTGCTCACTGGCTGATAGGACTGAACTCTCAAAGCTCTAATACTGGCAACGGCTGTACTGCCTACCTATACATAGTCTGAAACATATGATAATAAATGTCATGTTGTACTATTATTAAACATGGGCATTCAGCACGTTCTTTAGCTGCTGAATGCGGAAGTAGACAGCCCCTCGTTGACTTATCATTGATTTGTGCTTGTGAAAAATCACCACACTAAAATTTGGATTGGCAAAAACATAAATCCGGTTCCAAAAAGCAGGACCGGACTGGCAAATCAGACCGACCCTAAAATTTATTAAAGACCCCCAGCTCCCACGGCCAAGCCTCCACCCCTTTACCTTGCCTGCCCATGTAGTTGTTCTAAAGGGCCACTTATCTGCTACCACAGGCCCCCACACCCTTGGCAGGAGCGGAGGCGCCTTGAACTAATTAGCTACTCATGCGCACAATGTTTGTTCCATTTCCACCCTGCCTAAAGGATGTGGCCGTGCCTCACTAGCAGCCCACCGGGAATACTCCTGGTATCCTGGTGGGCCAATTCAGCACTGTCGAAAAGAGTTGAAATCAACGAGGGGCGCCTATCGAAGCTGCCAAATGTCTAAATATTATCACTGATTACTACTATGTGTATTTTGACTGCACTATCTTTGAAACTCAATTCATAACATTTGTCTAAATATGCCTTTCTTATCATATTGTTATATCTTTTTAACAAATTTTTATGACAAACACTTTTATATAGCTAATATATCTTGCGTATCTAGGTATTCATTGCTTACTGGTTGATAGGAAGAGCTCCAAAAACTCTAACGCTGGAGAAAGATGTGCGCATTACATACCTAATAGGAAAAAGCTTTGTTCTCAGTACATGAAAATCAATTTTCCTACAAAGATAAAAACAGTAAAATGTTTTAAAATACTCACTATAGGATAGGATTTTGAGTACAATGTCAATTTAAGATATCTAAATACATAAATCATGCTCCCAGGGAAATATCTTCTCTAATTAATTAATCCTAGGAGCAGTAGCAGACCCACTCAACAGAGGGCCCTCGTCCAATAAGGTTTTTGGGCCCCCCCAAAGGTATCTCAACAATATTTCATGCTCCTCTGGATAATCATTTTGAGAGTGTATATAAGTTTTTTATATACTGTATGTATATATACAGGGAGTGCAGAATTATTAGGCAAGTTGTATTTTTGAGGATTAATTTTATTATTGAACAACAACCATGTTCTCAATGAACCCAAAAAAACTCATTAATATCAAAGCTGAATAGTTTTGGAAGTAGTTTTTAGTTTGTTTTTAGTTATAGCTATTTTAGGGGGATATCTGTGTGTGCAGGTGACTATTACTGTGCATAATTATTAGGCAACTTAACAAAAAACAAATATATACCCATTTCAATTATTTATTTTTACCAGTGAAACCAATATAACATCTCAACATTCACAAATATACATTTCTGACATTCAAAAACAAAACAAAAACAAATCAGTGACCAATATAGCCACCTTTCTTTGCAAGGACACTCAAAAGCCTGCCATCCATGGATTCTGTCAGTGTTTTGATCTGTTCACCATCAACATTGCGTGCAGCAGCAACCACAGCCTCCCAGACACTGTTCAGAGAGGTGTACTGTTTTCCCTCCTTGTAAATCTCACATTTGATGATGGACCACAGGTTCTCAATGGGGTTCAGATCAGTTGAACAAGGAGGCCATGTCATTAGATTTTCTTCTTTTATACCCTTTCTTGCCAGCCACGCTGTGGAGTACTTGGACGCGTGTGATGGAGCATTGTCCTGCATGAAAATCATGTTTTTCTTGAAGGATGCACACTTCTTCCTGTACCACTGCTTGAAGAAGGTGTCTTCCAGAAACTGGCAGTAGGACTGGGAGTTAAGCTTGACTCCATCCTCAACCCAAAAAGGCCCCACAAGCTCATCTTTGATGATACCAGCCCAAACCAGTACTCCACCTCCACCTTGCTGGCGTCTGAGTCGGACTGGAGCTCTCTGCCCTTTACCAATCCAGCCACGGGCCCATCCATCTGGCCCATCAAGACTCACTCTCATTTCATCAGTCCATAAAACCTTAGAAAAATCAGTCTTGAGATATTTCTTGGCCCAGTCTTGACGTTTCAGCTTGTGTGTCTTGTTCAGTGGTGGTCGTCTTTCAGCCTTTCTTACCTTGGCCATGTCTCTGAGTATTGCACACCTTGTGCTTTTGGGCACTCCAGTGATGTTGCAGCTCTGAAATATGGCCAAACTGGTGGCAAGTGGCATCTTGGCAGCTGCACGCTTGACTTTTCTCAGTTCATGGGCAGTTATTTTGCACCTTGGTTTTTCCACATGCTTCTTGCGACCCTGTTGACTATTTTGAATGAAACGCTTGATTGTTCGATGATCACGCTTCAGAAGCTTTGCAATTTTAAGAGTGCTGCATCCCTCTGCAAGATATCTCACTATTTTTGAATTTTCTGAGCCTGTCAAGTCCTTCTTTTGACCCATTTTGCCAAAGGAAAGGAAGTTGCCTAATAATTATGCACACCTGATATAGGGTGTTGATGTCATTAGACCACACCCCTTCTCATTACAGAGATGCACATCACCTAATATGCTTAATTGGTAGTAGGCTTTCGAGCCTATACAGCTTGGAGTAAGACAACATGCATAAAGAGGATGATGTGGTCAAAATACTCATTTGCCTAATAATTCTGCACTCCCTGTATATATATATATATATATATATATATATATATATATATATATACAACAACAAAGCCCATATTCAGCCTAATGCTGCTGTTTCTGTGTGAACCTTCAGGCTCGCCGGAAACAGGAGTTAAGAAGCAGCGGTCTTAAGACCGCTGCTCCTTAACTCGTCCGCTGCCTCTGAGGCTGCGACCATCAATTGCGCCCGATCGTATACGATCAGGTTGATTGACACCCCCTGCTAGCGGCCGATTAGCTGCGAATCTGCAGGGGGCAGCATTGCACAAGCAGTTCACCAGAACAGCGTGTGCAATGTTAAACGCTGTTGGCATTCCGTGATGTCTGGCTGACATAATACGCTACAGCGCTAGACATTGATAAATTGGCCCCCTAGTGTAGATCATTTACAAATCTAGACAAGTCAGAAGACTTGCTTTTCTCAAAGAAGACCTCTGAATACATTGTTTCCAGTGCAGCAAAGGATTCTGGGTAAGATATGCAAATGAGATTCACGATGACTCACTTTTTTACTTCAGCCTGCTTTTAGGCAGACTTCCCTTTATGCCTTACAAATCCCTTTATGCCAGGACCGCTGTTTCGTGGTTTTTGCCACTCATCAACTGGGAGTAAGTTGATTCACTACTGGGTAACGTTGAGTTCTGGGCGAAAAACAACAACAATTAAAATTATGGGAAGGCGAAAAGTGATTCAACCTACTCCCAGCTGATGAGTGGCAAAAAACTCAAAACAGCTGTCCTTGGGTTGGTCTGAATCACTGTATTAACCCTAGCTAAGCTTAAAAGCTGTGTATACAGCAATGCTATGGCATAAAGGGAAGTCTGCCTAAAAGCAGGCTGAAGTAAAAAAGTGAGTCATTGTGAACCTCATTTGCATATCTTACCCAGAATCCTTTGCTCCATTAGAAACAATGTATTCAGAGGTTCTCTCTCTCTCTCTTTCTCTCTATCTTTCTCTCTATCTTTCTCTCTATCTTTCTCTCTTTCTTTCTCTCTCTCTCTCTCTCTCTCTCTCTCTCTCTCTATTCTTCTGGTATATTATACCAGGCTTCTTTCAGCACTTCCCAAGTTCTTCTTTAGATTTAGGTTGTCTTTTATTTCTTTCTCTTTCCAGGTGATCCCATACTGCCTCTATAATATTTCTTTCTGGACTCTGTGGATGGCAGTCCATGACTGTCAGTGTTTTATCAACTTTTTTCTCTCCAAATATGATTTCACTCATTTAGCAGTGTACTTGGGATCTTTATCATGCTAAAAATTAAAACCATTCCTAATCAGGCATTTTCCAGAAGAAATGACATGAGGAATTAAAACCTGTCTTTACCTTTCAGCATTCATAATCCCATCAATTCAAGCAATATCGCCAATACCACTGACAGAAATGCAGCCCCAAACCAGGACAGACCTTCCACCATATTTCACTGAAGGTCGCATGCACTCATTCTTCCATCTCTCTCCAACTCTTCTTACATATTGTCGATGATTGGACCCAAAAATTTCACACTTGGATTCGTCACTCCATTAATACTCTTTCCAATTATCTTCATACCAATCTTTGTGTGCTTTAGCATATCTTAGCCTTTTCACCCTGCTTCCCTTCAAAAAGTGTTTTCTTGGCTGCTATCCTTCCACTAAGATCATTCCTGATCAAGCTTTTTCAGACTGTAGAAGGGACAACTTGGCATCCAAATGAAGCTGCCAGATGCTGAGCCAGGTCCTTGCTGGACTTATTCTGGTCTCTCAAAGATAAACTCTGAGAAACTTCTAATCAGATTTGGAAAGTTTTCTTGGCCTTCCAGTTGTTTTTTGGTCCTTGACCTCTCCTGATTCTTCAAATTTCTTTAAAACAACTTGAATACCATTTCTTGAGTATCCAGTTTGCTGATTTCCCTTTGAGATTGGCCTTGCTGATGCAAAAGTTTGATTTTATGTCTGTCAAATTCTGTGATCTTTGGCATTTTGAATGGAATGATGTGATTGAAAGTTGGTCTTATTAGTAAGCTTCCAATGAATTAAACTCATACCACATGTGTATGTAATACTAATGCATGTCTTGCACAAACCTGGTATAATAGACCTTTTTGACAGCAGTCATTTTGACATGAAATAGTAGGACAAATACAGGTGTTGGCAATGACATTAATTAGGGTTCCATTCCATTTAGGTTTACAAGAGCCAGGTTCCTGCTATTACTCTGTTTTTTTTAGTACTACATACAAATAAACTGTATTTTCTGGTTGTATTCTAATAAAGAGTCTGAGAAATAATTATATATGGTCATTATACCATTCCTAAAACAACAAATCTAATGGTGGCCTAATACTTTTGCTAAAAGAAGCTGCACCCAGGTGGTAAATCGCCATACAACAAGCTAGCAAGTTATTGAGCTGGTTGTTCTTTCCTGAGACTGTGCTTATGTCTGTGTATATTATGTCTCTCTAAGGGAAAAAGGGGCAAACATACATGGACTTCTTGCTCAGTATGCTTAGAGGAATATGGCTGCCTCTCACTGACGTGGCACAATAAAGGCCAAATTTGATTGTCTGGGGTTGCCGTGTTCCTTGTTCAGAGAGGAATTGCTTGGTATTTTGGTGCTGGACTGACCTTAATAGGGAGGATCAGACTTATATATTACAGGTAAATCGCCATAAAACAAGCTAACAAGTTATTGAACTGGTTGTTCGTTCCTGAGAGTGCACTTCTTTGTGTATGTCTATGTGTGTATGTATATATATATATATATATATATATCTTTATGAAATTATGGATTATATATATTTCTCCAAGTTCCCCAGCTTGGGAAAGTGCCACCAGATATGGAGGAAAGTACCGTCCTCCTCGCACCCTCTCCAACACTTCCCACTTGTGTATTTGTAGATGCATTTTATTATTTCAGGTGTAAGGTACCATCTGGTGATGAATTTGAAATTCCTTTCTTGGATATGTGTGTAGATGGAGGAGTGCTTGTGGTTATAACATTTTCTTTTCGATGATGTAGGATCTATTTGTTTACCTAGCTCCTCATGCCATTTATGTGTATAGGATGGTATGGAGGTTTTGTTTTGGGTAAGCAAAAGCTTTTATAAAATGGAGATCGTTTGTCTGGGTGAAGCTTTCAGCATGCATAAGTTTTCAAACAGAGTAAGTGGGCGTTATATGATCTGTTTATGGGTAAGTTTGCTATAAAAAATGTTGGATTTGTATTACATTGAACAATCAAACAGAAAGAAGTACACTGCGATCCTCCAAAGTAAGCATACATGATTTTAATATCCATATGTAGATTAAAACATCTTAGTAGGCAACAGAGAAGTTAAAATCAAAAAGATAGGCAGAACATTTTCAGGAACTGGTCTGTCCTACATGTTTCGGTTAATCCCTTAATCATGAACATGACCTGTTACCCCTCCTTCCTGCCTCTTAAACCTGATGGTAATTTCCTATTGGTTCCTCAGTCTATTAAGATTAACCCCTAGTTGGTCAGCTACTTGTTACTTTTATGTTTGCTCTACCCCATTAGTTGGTTTAAATAAAGGATTTTATTTGAGATGCTTTTATATATAAGTAATGCTCATATTACCACATGTGCATATTTTCTCCGCTAGTTCTAAGCCTGTATGTATAATTGAAAAAACATAAGGGCTAATGACATTTAGCCCATTGTTGAGTATTTATTTGTCCAACATCAACTAATATATAATTAAAACTCAATTATCCTCTTTAACTAGCAAAATATACATGTCTGACATCTAATATCCTGAGATTTCATATTTCAGCACCATATATATGTGTATATTTTTTATGAGTAGGCAATCACTGCTGTACTGATCAAATAGGGGACCCTATAATTTCAATAGAGAAAAAGGGAAAACTACTATCTCTTCCAGAAATTTATCACATCCCCCTCTATATTGAAGCCCTGTGGCCTTCTTGTCTTCATTTTGAAGATCCAAAAGGCTTCACGCAGCATCAGGCGTGCTGCTCTGTCTCCCCCTCTAGGGGGTGTTCGTACACATTCTATAACCTGCCATGAGAGCGACGTAACATCGCCCCCATGCACAGAGATAAAGTGTTGTGAGAGGCCTGAGCTGTCTTTATCATGAGAGATATCATTTAGATGCTCTCTGATCCTGGAGCGCACCTCCCTTGTGGTACACCCTATATACTGTCCGTTACACTGGGAGCAATCTACCATGTATACAACAAAAGGGGTTCTACAATTTGTACAATTTGACAGATTGAAAACCCGATTGGTTGTTGCTGACTGGAAGGTGGACGTCACTCTGCTGTACTGACAGGCTATGCATTTAGAGAAGTGGCATTTAAAGTGCCCTTTCACACTTAGCCAACTGCTGCTGGCCCTCTCTTTATCCCTTAGTACGCTTGGTGCCACCAAATTGCCAATTGTGCATGCTCTCTTAGAGACAAAATTGCACCCTTTGGACACATAGTCCCTCAAGCTGTCCTCAGCTGTAAGTATAGGTAGATGTTTGCTGACAATATTGGTAATATCTTTAAACTGCGGGCTATAGGTAGTAACCAGAGTAGGTCTAGTTAGATCATAACCATTCCTTTGCCTGGTGTTCCCCCTTAATATCTCACTTCTACTCATCCTAGTTACCTCCAAATGGGCTCTATTGATGACTTTGCGTGAGTAACCTCTCTCAGAGAGGAGACAACTTAGTGTCTCACTCTCCTTTGCAAAATCTTCTTCCAGGGAGCAGTTCCGCTTTAGTCTCATGAACTGCCCCTTGGCCACCCCAAACCCCGTATGACGGGGATGATTACTCCTAGCATGAAGCAAGGAGTTGGAGGTAATAGGCTTATGATATAGGGATGTAGAGACCTTGCCATTTAGAGGATCCCCCCTAAGTTCCACATCCAGGTATGGTATTGTACTTGTCCCTGTTTGGGCAGTGAATTCCAAACCTACCCTGTTAGAATTGAGGTAAATCAAAAAGTCTTGCATCTCAGCAATCTCCCCCACCCAGATAAAAAGGAGATCATCTATAAAACGTTTATAGGATCTAATCCTATCTCTGAATGGGTTATTATCTCCAAAGACGTGGGACAGTTCCCACCAACCCATGAATAGGTTGGCATATGATGGGGCAAATTTAGCTCCCATCACTGTCCCACGTCTTTGGAGGTAAAAAGTATGCTCAAACTTGAAATAATTATGTGTCAGGAGGAAAGTAAGGGCCTCAACAATAAATTCAATTAAATCCTCATGGTAATTGCTAAAATTTCGTAGCATATACCTCACGGCTTCAATGCCGAATTCATGGGGAATGGCCGAGTAGAGGCCAACCACATCAACTGTTAGCCATGTACAATTTTCCTCCCATATGACACTATCCATTGCTTTTATGAGATGTGTGGTATCTTTCAGATAAGATGGCAAAAAGTGAATGACTGGTTGCAAAAGGGACTCAATCCAACCTGAAAGTTTTTCAAAAAGCGACCCTATGCCTGAGACAATTGGTCTACCCTTCACCTCCTCCAAGGTCTTATGGACCTTGGGGAGGTGATGAAAAATAGGGATGACAGGTTTAAGTACCATCAAATAATCAAATGTCTCTTGGTCAATATGCCCCCTCATCAGACCATCATCCAAAAGATGTCTCAATTCAATCCCAAATCTTTCCGTTGGGTTATAGCTAAGTTCTTTATAAACCAGGGTGTCTGTCAACTGCCTCAAGGCCTCTCCAACATATTTATCTCTCCCCATCACCACTATGCAGCCCCCCTTGTCCGCTTGTTTGATGACTATGTCTTCATTCTTCCCTAGCTGTTCTAATGCCAATCTTTGGGTTGGGCTCAGGTTATGTGTTATCTTATTACTCTGTTCTGAGAGTTTAACCAGATCCTCCTCAACCCTACGATGAAAGGCTTCAATAAAGGGTCCTCTGGTTCTAGTGGGGTAAAAGATAGATTGGGGCCTAAATCCTGTGTGTTTCCTCTTAACAGGGAAATCTGAGTGGGAACTTAAAGTCCCTAACTCATGTAAGGTCAAATAATCAATCCCTTCTTTGAAATCTATAATGTCAGTGATATTGGGGAGAACCTCATTAGTTTCCTGTGAATCAGTACTAGTTTGATTTTCCAACCCTTCCTCTTGGTTACTAGATCCCCAAAAGAACTTTTTCAGGGTCAGGTCCCTAACCAGTCTATTTATGTCAACAATAGTTTCAAATAAATCAAATTTATTGGTTGGAACGAAGCCCAAGCCCAGACTGAGCACTTCAATCTGTGGGTCTGTTAGTACAGTTTCGGATAAATTAATGACAGTCATATTTTGTATTTGTTGCGTGCATTTCTTTTTGGCTGTGCCCTGGCCCTTCCCTTTCCTCCTTGGTCTATGTCTCCGCGTCCTTCTACTCCTTTCGGGTCTAACCGAAAAACCTGTTCCTGGCTATTCTCCATGGTCTGGGGTATGAATGTTGATGGTCTAACATCCCCCTCACTATCACTGAGGAACTCCTGTTGTCTCTCATTCACACTTTTGTTATTCTTTTTAGTGCTATGTACCCTACCATCATTTCCAGCCTTCTTCTGACCTGAACCATGTGCTGTCTCTGTCCTCTTTAGGACACTCTTAGGTACTAATGCCTGCACTTCATCACCTGAATTCCCACTAGAATCACCTGCACCATACTCATCTGACCTGTATTCATTATCCTCATCTGTGCTGTCTTTATCTGAAAAGGTCACTCTTTTACCTTCCCCTCCTGATCCCATTTTAGAAGTACTCTTATTCTTCCTGAACTTAGGCCTGTTAGTCCTAGAGCCAGATCTATTCTGCCAAGTATAAACTTTGTTACTGATATAATCATTATTATCCCTCACAAATTTCCTTAGTTTAAAGTTGTCAATTTCACTTCTAAACTTGACAATTGTTTCACCTAACAACTTGTCAAAATCTTTATATTTGGGGTGCTCTAAAAATTAATTTAACTGCACCTGTATCTTATTCAATTCTTCCCTGATTTTAATCAATTGACATTGCTTAAACTTTATGATTAATTGCATGAGTCTCTTAGAACAGTCACTTAAAATGTCGTTCCATTCTTGCAAAAAATCAGGGTCATCAACCTGGAAAGTGGGAAATTTATGCATCCTCAGCCCTCTGGGAATCAAATCCAGGGTCAAATATTTCTCCAATGCTCTTTGGTCCCACCATATCCTATACTCTTTAATTAAGGTGCGCTCCATAGCCAGAAATACATCACTAATAGATAATAGTTCAGTTTGTTTGACAAAAGTATCCTCAAGGGTTAATCTTTCTGAGTCCAAATCGGAAATTGATTTCAGTGAAAACAACCCTGTTGCCATTTTAATATAACATTGAGCCAAGATGAGAAAGGCATTGCATCTAAGTTTTCTAAATCCAAGGGAGATTGTAGTTTGCTGTTTATAATGGTCTTGTGTATGACACAATCCCCTATTTGCTGTCTGTGTAGTGTGTCTGTGTTGTTAGTGAGAAAGGTAGTGTCCGGGTTACGTTTGTAAGGTGTCATATGGGAGGGGCGTGAGGAGATATATGTGCTGGGGAATCCAGGCTAGTATGCCAACCTTACACATTGTTAGGATGTCAAAATACCCAAGCGTTTAATTGTTTTTAATTATGGCACCAATCTATTAATCTATATGTAATATTATAGCCAATCTGTAAAGTTGCAAGTTAGGTCTCCCAATTCTTTAGTCAGATATAGGGTGCTTTTTGGTATTCTAGGTTTCATTTTTTTGCCAAATAAATTGTTCTACGGCGGTTTGTAATTTTTTGATAAAAGAAGGTGGGAGTGGTATGGGCAGTGTTTGTAAGATATTTAGAATTCTAGGAGATAATACGTTCATCTTCATCTAACCACGAAAGGGGCTTATTGTGCCAGAAAAATAGATCTCTTATGATAGCGTCTAGTAGGGGTTTGTGTTCGTATAGTGTTTTGACATCAGCAGTTAAATTAAAGGAATAGTCTAGTCAAAATTAAACTTTCATGATTCAGATAAAGCCTGTAATTTTAAGCAATTTTCTATTTTACTCCTATTATCAATTTTTCTTCGTTCTCTTAGTATCTTTATTTGAATGTAAGTGTATGAGCCGGCCGATTTTTGCTTTAGCACTTGGGTAGCGCGTGCTGATTGGTGCTACATTTAGACGCCAATCAGAAAGTGCTACCCAGGTGCTGAACAAAAAATGGGCCAGCTCTTATGCTTATATTCTTGCTTTTTCAAATAAAGGTACCAAGAGTAACATAGTAACATAGTAACATAGTAGATAAGGTTGAAAAAAAGACTGAAGTCCATCGAGTTCAACCTATACAAATCTAAAATACTTACAAAAAGCTCCAGTTAAGCTTAAATAACCCCATTAAAATGTGACCCATTTAATACTAGCAATCATATCCATGAATTTTGTTTGAATACAGAAACTTATCCAGACTATTTTTAAATGTATCTATGGTATTGGCATTCACTACCTCCTTTGTTAATGAGTTCCACAATTTTATTGCTCTCACAGTGAAAAAACGTTTCCGTTGCAGGAGATTAAATCTCCTTTCCTCCAACCTTAAATTATGACCTCTTGTCAGAAACAATTTTGTTGGAATAAACAGAGCTTCTGCCATCTCTGTATATGGGCCTTGAATATATTTATATAAAGTAATCATGTCACCTCTCAAGCGCCTTTTTTCTAAAGAAAACAGACCCAGTTTGGCTAGCCTCTCCTCATAGGTTAATTTCTCCAATCCCCTTATTAGCTTTGTGGCCCTTCTCTGAACTTTTTCTAGTTCTGCAATATCTTTTTTAGCAATTGGTCCCCAGAACTGCACTCCAAACTCAAGGTGAGGTCTTACCAGGGCTTTATATAATGACAGAATTATGCTTTCCTCCCTTGAATCAATGCCTCTTTTAATACATGCTAGTATCTTATTTGCCTTTGAAGCCGCTGCCCTGCATTGTGCACCCATCTTTAGCTTGTTATCTATTACTACTCCCAAATCCCTTTCCTCCTGTGTTTGGCTTAGTCTTGTCCCATTTAAAAAATACGTAGCCTGCTTATTTTTACTTCCAAAATGTAGAACCTTGCATTTTTCCGTATTAAATCTCATTTTCCATTCACTTGCCCATAGTTCTAATTTTAGCAAATCCCTTTGTAAAGACAGTTCGTCCTGCTCTGACCTTATGACCTTACTTAACTTAGTATCATCTGCAAAAATAGAGATGTCGCTATTTAATCCTTGCTCCAAGTCATTTATAAAAATATTAAAAAGAACAGGGCCCAGTACTGATCCCTGGGGGACGCCACTGATTACCTTTGTCCAATCTTAGTATGATCCATTTACTACTACTCGTTGCTCCCTATCTTTTATCCAGTTATTTATCCATGAGCTAACATTTTCAGCTATTCCCAGTCCCTTAATTTTGTGCATTAATCTCTCATGTGGCACTGTATCAAATGCCTTTGCAAAATCTAAGTATATCACATCCACTGATTCCCCTTTATCTATATTTTTACTTTCTTCCTCGTAGAATCTAATTAGATTAGTTTGACATGATCTATTTCTCCTAAAGCCATGCTGATTAGAACTCATAATCTTGTTTACAAGAATATGCTCATCAATATAATCCCTTCAAATATCTTCCCCACTATTGATGTCAGACTAACTGGTCTATAGCTTCCTGGATCATCCCTGCTTCCCTTTTTGAAGAGTGGCACCACATCAGCTTTACGCCAATCCTGGGGTACCATGCCTGAGGATAATGAGTCTTGAAAAATTAAGAGTAAAGGTTTGTCTATAACAGTGCTAAGTTCCCTTAACACCCTTGGGTGTATTCCATCTGGGCCAGGAGTTTTATTTACCTTAATATTTTCCAGTTTTTTCCTGATATCCTCTAAACAAAACCAAAGCAAAATTGATAATAAGAGTAAATTAGTAAGTTGCTTAAAATTGCCTGATCTATATGATTCATGAAAGTTTAATTTTGACTAGACTATTCCTTTAATCCCTAAGTATTTCATTTTATTTGGTTGAATATTAAAGGTGCATGTTTGTCTAAAATGGTCCAAATTTAGTTGAGGGGCTGAAATGTTTAGAAGCTCAGATATATTTAGAATTTGGTTAAAATTGGAGTGTTTACCAAATTCCTCAAATTCTGATGTCAAAGCTGGAAAGTACTGGGTGAAATTTGTTAAAGATAGCAAAATGTCGCCCTCGTACATGGACAGTTTGTATTCAGTGTTCTGAATTTTAATTCCCTGTATAAAAGGATTGAGTCTAATCTTATATGGTAGAATTTCTATAGACAGTGAGAATTAGATTGAGGATAATATGCAACCCTGTCTTGTGCCATTTCTAATGGGGAATGTGTCAGATAAAACTACATTAACATTTACCCGTGCGTAAGGGTCAGTATATAAATAGAATATTTTTTCAATTAACTTCTGGGTAAAATTCATATATGACAAAGCAAATCTGAGAAACATCCAGCTAACCCTATCAAATGCCTTTTTTGGCGTCAGTTGATGCAAGGACTAGTGGAATATTCTTGTTGTGAGCATATGTGGTTAATTGCAAGATTTTCAAGGTATTATCTTTCGCTTCACTCCCTGGGATAAAACCCACTTGATCTGGAGAGATTAGCTGGGGCAAAAATCTATTGATACGAACCGCTAGGATTTTCCCGTATAATTTAATGTCAATATTTGATGGGTCGCTAAGGGTCTCCTGGGAGGCCCAGGAGAGTTGGTTGGTGGGTAGGGTTGGAGCCGGGTGGAGGGTCTTACCTGGGTCCCCAGAACCGGAGCAGTGGCTTGGCGTCTGGCCTGCTGGCAGGTGGTCACAGGACAGGTATCCGGGGAGTTATTCCCAACAAAGGCCGAGGCAAGGTGGCCAAGGTCGTTCCCCAACAGGACCTCGGCAGGTAACTGGGACATGATGCCCACCTTTACGGTGTGGGAGTCGGCACCCCAATTCAGGTGCACCTGTGCCATGGGAATCTGTAATACAGCATCTTCAGCCACTCGAACAGCAAGGTTCTGCCCGGTGTGGATAGAGGCAGGGGCTAGGTGGGGCTGGATCAAAGTGATGGTGGCTCCAGTATCCCGTAATCCCTGGGCCGCCTGCCCATTGACCCAGACATTCTGTCGATGATGCTGGCAGTTATCTCCAGACGCTGTGTGTACCTCCTGCAGAACCCCAACTTCTTCCTCGGCCTAGTCACCATAGTGGGCCGGGCCCTCCGTATACAGGCAGTGGGCTGCAACTTGATAGCTCCAAGCTGGAGCTCTTATCCACTGTGCCAGAGGGGAATTTCTTGGTGGCTGTACTGGAGGGGTTCTTGGGGCCTGGGTGAATGTGTCCGGGTTGCCCGCAAGCATATCACCACGAGGATTATTGGCCCCGGCCGGGGAAACAGGGATTGGTCAAGCTTGGGGTGGCCGGGGAACTACTGGGAGATGAGCAGGGGTTAAAATGGAGTGGAATGCTGGCCAGGGTTCTGGGGCAGCATTGCGCCGGGCATCTACATACTGATCAGCCAGGGCGGCTGCTTGGTCTGCTGTTGTGGGTCGTTTGTCCTTAACCCAGTCCCTTATCTCAGCCGGGGTGCGGTTATAAAATTGCTCCAAAAGAATGAGCTGCACTGCTTCATCCAGGGTGGTTATGCGGCAACCAGTGATCCAAGAGTCCAAGAACCAGGCCAATCGATGTGCCCACTCGGTATATGGCTGCCCCTTTTGTCTCTGGAACTTTCTAAATTTCAGCCGGTGTGCCTCCGGCGTGAGTCCATAGCGGGCAAGGATGCGCTCCTTCACACGGTCATAATTAGCTTGGCTTTCGGAGGGGATGGTATGAAAAGCCTCTAGATCCCTGCCGGATAGTTTTGGGATCCGGAGGGTGACTATCGGTAGCGGCAATACCCTGCAACCGACACTGGACCTCAAAGAGCTGGAGGAAGCGATCAATGTCCTCTCCCTCCTCGTCTTTGAAGGCTCGGAAAGCCTCATGAGGTAGCTTCCGGGCCGGGTAGAGGAGTCCGGCACGACCCCTCCCATAGTCTTCTGGAGCTCCAGCAAGTGTACCTTGGTGGCTTCAGTAATTACCCGAGTGATAATCTCCTCGGGCGGGTTGGGTCCATAGAGAGCCAGTCGCCACTGCACCTGTCAGAATCCGGGGTTGAACTTGTACTGGGTCGCCTACTGCCTTGGCCGTTATCTGACCCACCGGCCGGCTCATTAGCCCGATCATCCTCCATCAGCTCGGCTATGATCACCACCTTTGTCTTGCTTTCAGCTACTCTTCCTCTAGCTTGAAGTAAGTTCCTTAACTCGTCCTTCCGGAGCTCACTATATTTTTCATCCGGAAAGGTCTTCACTCCGCCAGAGGATCCTCCCGATACCTGGAACCTGCCGCTATGTAGCGGAGAAAGCAATTCTAGCAGAAGCCCACCCAAATAACTACACAGACTAGTATTCAGGTGAAAACACAAAGTACCATTTATTGGAAAAACACACAACATTTATACAAAAACTGATCTTGATAACAAGCCTTATCTGACCCTTACTTCTCCCGCCATTCCCACCCCTCCAGACAGATTGGTGCCTCCATTGTGTCCATTGTTCCCCAGTGTCCAGCGGTATAGGAATGGTGTGTTCGGGGTGATCCCGTGGGAGCGGCGGCACTTCCAGGGTCCCTGGGAAGAGAGTATTGAAGGGGGGTCCGGGACCCCTGGTTCCCAAGGGAGCTCCCCTCCTGCCTCTTGCCCTTCCCATGGGGAGCCAGTCCCCAAAAGAGCGGAGCTCTGGGACAAGGAGCCGCTGGAGCAACCTGGGTTAATGGTCACCGGGAATCCCAGCTGTGGTGGCCGACCAGTAGTTCCATGGGCCCGACTGGCCAGAGAGGGATGGGGCGGTCAGAGACCAGCTCTCCCAGGATGAGGTCCAAATACAAAAATACAATAAAGAAAAAGCTCTGGGAGATTGTGAATGCTCCCAATCGCTCAAATCCAGGGAGAAAGGGGTAGGTGGTAGGGGGTGGAGGTTTAGTCCCTGCAGCCCGGTATCCGTGACACACACATATATATATATATATATATATATATATATATATATATATATATATATATATAATATAATATCTGTATATTATTTAACCCCGAGACACAATAAGAGCTGAAGTATAAATTTACTTTGGTGGCCTGTGTCAGTAAATATCACACTGACAGTCTCACTATATTGCTGGATATTTGTTTAACCCCCAGACACAATAAGAGCTGAAATATAATAAATTGACTGCCACTATACATTTACTGCCCCTTGTCCTATGTCAGTATAACACAGACAGTCTCAATATATTACTGTATATTTTTTATTAACCCCAAGAAGACACAATAATATCTGAAGTATAAATGTACTGCCCCTTGTTGTCCTTTTTTTAAATACTCAGTGTCAGACAACCCAAAGGACAGGCAGCATAAGTTCAAAGTCTAAAGAAAAGCCAGGAGTCAGGGCAAGCAGCACAAGTTCAAAGTCCGAAGACAAGATAGGAGTTAGGAAATGCAGTCAGAAGACTAGGACAGGCAGTACAAGTTTACAGTAAGAAGACAAGCCAGGAGTCAGGAGGTAGCCAGCCTCTCTCCCCAGCAGCAGAGCAAGTTCCAGGGAGAGGAGGTAGCTGACCTCTCTCCCCAGCGGCAGAGTGGGTTCCTGGGAGAGGAGGTAGCCAATTTCTCTCCCCAGCGGCAGAATCAGTTCAAGAAAGAGGAGGTAGCCACCCTCTCTCCCCACCAACAAAGCGGGTCCCAGCGAGAGGAGGTAGCCAACCTCTCTCCCAGCAGCAGACTGTGGTCCAGGGAGAGGAGGTAGCCAACTTCTTTCCCTAGCAGCAGAGCAGGTTCCAAGAAGAGAAGGTAACCAACCTCTCTCCCCAGCAGCTTAGCGTTTCCCAGGGAGGTGGAGGTAAGCATTCTCACTCCGCAGTGGCCAACAACAAAAATGGAGGAGAGTTTTAGGCTGGGCCATCCAACTAACTTAGGACCATACCAGTGGGTAATCTGGTACCTGGTTAGTCTACCCTTGGGGTGGGGGGGGGAAATGTAACGGAAGGCTCCGTTACTTTTGTACTCGAAGAGGACTGCTGGTCAGCCTCCTCCCCACCAACTAAGGACCCTGGCTTTTGAGGGGATTCTGTGTTTTGGGAGGTGGGTGTCTGAGAGACATTTGGAGTACTTTTACCCTGGATTCAGGTTTATCCCGTTTCCCTGAATTCCCAGAGACACTGAGAACTGCAGGGCCCTGATAGAGAGTTGGGATTCCTGTGTTTTGTTGGGGTAAAAGGTGACAGCCCAAACCAGCATTGCCTGCTTCAACCCCCCCCCCTAGAATCAGAGACTCAGAGTGGAAAACTGCAATCATCAAACATCCTGATGCTGGGGCCTCCTGCTGTTATGCGTTCATGTGTTTGCATATCCAGTCTAGGTGTGAAGTGTCTTTCTGTCATTGTGTGAGTCGTCCATTATCCTTTTGGAAGTGAGGATGTGATTAGAGTCGTGTGTCAACTTCCCTTTGTTAACTAACCAGTGTCTGATGTTTGCCCCATTGTATAATATTTTGTTTCTATTGTTCATGTGGTGACTATCCCCCCTTTTTCGAAATGTATAAAAGCTGTGTTTCTGTGCAGTAGAGTTAGTTCCTGTTTGCCCTCAAGCATTCAGTATTGGCTATTGGTCTTGGGGGTAGCTATAACAACTTGCAACCGCCATTATAATAATAGCGGCCGGTATCCAGCAGAGTTTTATCGGTCGGTGTTTGGTGGGAGGAAGCTGACTTTAGCGGGTATACCGAGTCCAAGGTACTGAGACCCGCTACACTTTTTAAAATGTAGTGTGAGATAGCTGTATTGTTTATGATATAATATATTTCCAGCAATGTATTATATTTAAGATAAAACAGAATGGAGGGGCGCCTCATGTGTGGTATCACCTATTAATTAACAACGAGTCACAGAACTATTGCCAAATGGGTACTCACAAATTTGGGCCTAGATTTGGAGTTCGGCGGTAAAAGGGCTGTTAACGCTCCGCGGGCTTTTTTCTGGCCGCACCATAAATTTAACTCTGGTATCGAGAGTTCAAACAAATGCTGCGTTAGGCTCCAAAAAAGGAGCGTAGAGCATTTTTACCGCAAATGCAACTCTCGATACCAGAGTTGCTTACGGACGCGGCCGGCCTCAAAAACGTGCTCGTGCACGATTCCCCCATAGGAAACAATGGGGCTGTTTGAGCTGAAAAAAAACCTAACACCTGCAAAAAAGCAGCGTTCAGCTCCTAACGCAGCCCCATTGTTTCCTATGGGGAAACACTTCCTACGTCTGCACCTAACACTCTAACATGTACCCCGAGTCTAAACACCCCTAACCTTACACTTATTAACCCCTAATCTGCCGCCCCCGCTATCGCTGACCCCTGCATATTTTTTAAAACCCCTAATCTGCCGCTCCGTAAACCGCCGCAACCTACGTTATCCCTATGTACCCCTAATCTGCTGCCCTAACACCGCCGACCCCTATATTATATTTATTAACCCCTAATCTGCCCCCCTCAACGTCGCCGACACCTGCCTACACTTATTAACCCCTAATCTGCCGAGCGGACCTGAGCGCTACTATAATAAAGTTATTAACCCCTAATCCGCCTCACTAACCCTATCATAAATAGTATTAACCCCTAATCTGCCCTCCCTAACATCGCCGACACCTACCTTCAATTATTAACCCCTAATCTTCCGATCGGAGCTCACCGCTATTCTAATAAATGGATTAACCCCTAAAGCTAAGTCTAACCCTAACACTCCCCTAAGTTAAATATAATTTTTATCTAACGAAATAAATTAACTCTTATTAAATAAATTATTCCTATTTAAAGCTAAATACTTACCTGTAAAATAAATCCTAATATAGCTACAATATAAATTATAATTATATTATAGCTATTTTAGGATTAATATTTATTTTACAGGCAACTTTGTAATTATTTTAACCAGGTACAATAGCTATTTAATAGTTACCTAGTTAAAATAATAACAAATTTACCTGTAAAATAAATCCTAACCTAAGATATAATTAAACCTAACACTACCCTATCAATAAAATAATTAAATAAACTACCTACAATTACCTACAATTAACCTAACACTACACTATCAATAAATTAATTAAACACAATTCCTACAAATAAATACAATTAAATAAACTAGCTAAAGTACAAAAAATAAAAAAGAACTAAGTTACAGAAAATAAAAAAATATTTACAAACATAAGAAAAATATTACAACAATTTTAAACTAATTACACCTACTCTAAGCCCCCTAATAAAATAACAAAGCCCCCCAAAATAAAAAATTCCCTACCCTATTCTAAATTAAAAAAGTTACAAGCTCTTTTACCTTACCAGCCCTGAACAGGGCCCTTTGCGGGGCATGCCCCAAGAAGTTCAGCTCTTTTGCCTGTAAAAAAAACCATACAATACCCCCACCCCAACATTACAACCCACCACCCACATACCCCTAATCTAACCCAAACCCCCCTTAAATAAACCTAACACTAATCCCCTGAAGATCTTCCTACCTTGTCTTCACCATCCAGGTATCACCAATCCGTCCTGGCTCCAAGATCTTCATCCAACCCAAGCGGGGGTTGGCGATCCATAATCCGGTGCTGAAGAGGTCCAGAAGAGGCTCCAAAGTCTTCCTCCTATCCGGCAAGAAGAGGACATCCGGACCGGCAAACATCTTCTCCAAGCGGCATCTTCGATCTTCTTCCATCCGGAGCGAAGCGGCAGGTTCCTGAAGACCTCCAGCGCGGAACATCCATCCGGACCGACGACTGAACGACGAATGACTGTTCCTTTAAGGGACGTCATCCAAGATGGCGTCCCTCGAATTCCGATTGGCTGATAGGATTCTATCAGCCAATCGGAATTAAGGTAGGAATTTTCTGATTGGCTGATGGAATCAGCCAAGCAGAATCAAGTTCAATCCGATTGGCTGATCCAATCAGCCAATCAGATTGAGCTCGCATTCTATTGGCTGTTCCGATCAGCCAATAGAATGCGAGCTCAATCTGATTGGCTGATTGGATCGGCCAATCGGATTGAACTAGATTCTGATTGGCTGATTCCATCAGCCAATCAGAAAATTCCTACCTTAATTCCGATTGGCTGATAGAATCCTATCAGCCAATCGGAATTCGAGGGACGCCATCTTGGATGACGTCCCTTAAAGGAACAGTCATTCGTCGTTCAGTCGTCGGTCCGGATGGATGTTCCGCGCTGGAGGTCTTCAGGATCCTGCCGCTTCGCTCCGGATGGAAGAAGATCGAAGATGCCGCTTGGAGAAGATGTTTGCCGGTCCGGATGTCCTCTTCTTGCCGGATAGGAGGAAGACTTTGGAGCCTCTTCTGGACCTCTTCAGCACCGGATTATGGATCGCCAACCCCCGCTTGGGTTGGATGAAGATCTTGGAGCCAGGACGGATCGGTGATACCTGGATGGTGAAGACAAGGTAGGAAGATCTTCAGGGGATTAGTGTTAGGTTTATTTAAGGGGGGTTTGGGTTAGATTAGGGGTATGTGGGTGGTGGGTTGTAATGTTGGGGGGGGGGTATTGTATGTTTTTTTTTACAGGCAAAAGAGCTGAACTTCTTGGGGCATGCCCCGCAAAGGGCCCTGTTCAGGGCTGGTAAGGTAAAAGAGCTTGTAACTTTTTTAATTTAGAATAGGGTAGGGAATTTTTTATTTTGGGGGGCTTTGTTATTTTATTAGGGGGCTTAGAGTAGGTGTAATTAGTTTAAAATTGTTGTAATATTTTTCTTATGTTTGTAAATATTTTTTTATTTTCTGTAACTTAGTTCTTTTTTATTTTTTGTACTTTAGCTAGTTTATTTAATTGTATTTATTTGTAGGAATTGTGTTTAATTAATTTATTGATAGTGTAGTGTTAGGTTAATTGTAGGTAATTGTAGGTAGTTTATTTAATTAATTTATTGATAGGGTAGTGTTAGGTTTAATTATATCTTAGGTTAGGATTTATTTTACAGGTAAATTTGTTATTATTTTAACTAGGTAACTATTAAATAGTTCTTAACTATTTAATAGCTATTGTACCTGGTTAAAATAATTACAAAGTTGCCTGTAAAATAAATATTAATCCTAAAATAGCTACAATGTAATTATAATTTATATTGTAGCTATATTAGGGTTTATTTTACAGGTAAGTATTTAGCTTTAAATAGGAATAATTTATTTAATAAGAGTTAATTTATTTCGTTAGATAAAAATTATATTTAACTTAGGGGGGTGTTAGTGTTAGGGTTAGACTTAGCTTTAGGGGTTAATACATTTATTAGAATAGCGGTGAGCTCCGATCGGAAGATTAGGGGTTAATAATTGAAGGTAGGTGTCGGCGATGTTAGGGAGGGCAGATTAGGGGTTAATACTATTTATGATAGGGTTAGTGAGGCGGATTAGGGGTTAATAACTTTATTATAGTAGCGCTCAGGTCCGCTCGGCAGATTAGGAGTTAATAAGTGTAGGCAGGTGTCGGCGACGTTGTGGGGGGCAGATTAGGGGTTAATAAATATAATATAGGGGTCGGCGGTGTTAGGGGTAGCAGATTAGGGGTACATAGGGATAACGTAGGTGGCGGCGCTTTGCGGTCGGAAGATTAGGGGTTAATTATTTTAAGTAGCTGGCGGCAATGTTGTGGGGGGCAGGTTAGGGGTTAATAAATATAATATAGGGGTCGGCGGTGTTAGGGGTAGCAGATTAGGGGTACATAGGGATAACGTAGGTGGCGGCGCTTTGCGGTCGGAAGATTAGGGGTTAATTATTTTAAGTAGCTGGCGGCGATGTTGTGGGGGGCAGGTTAGGGGTTAATAAATATAATATAGGGGTCGGCGGTGTTAGGGGTAGCAGATTAGGGGTACATAAGTATAACGTAGGTGGCGGTCGGCAGATTAGGGGTTAAAAATTTTAATCGAGTGGCGGCGATGTGGGGGGACCTCAGTTTAGGGGTACATAGGTAGTTTATGGGTGTTAGTGTACTTTAGGGTACAGTAGTTAAGAGCTTTATAAACCGGCGTTAGCCAGAAAGCTCTTAACTCCTGCTATTTTCAGGCGGCTGGAATCTTGTCGTTAGAGCTCTAACGCTCACTTCAGAAACGACTCTAAATACCGGCGTTAGGAAGATCCCATTGAAAATATAGGCTACGCAAATGGCGTAGGGGGATCTGCGGTATGGAAAAGTCGCGGCTGAAAAGTGAGCGTTAGACCCTTTAATCACTGACTCCAAATACCAGCGGGCGGCCAAAACCAGCGTTAGGAGCCTCTAACGCTGGTTTTGACGGCTACCGCCGAACTCCAAATCTAGGCCTTGGAGAGCACACTTATGTGCTGGTAGGGGCGGGCTGCAGAATTAGAAAGGTGTGACAGCTCACCCACTTGAAGGCGCTCTTGGCGTAAGATGGTGGTGCTATAAGGGAGACAAGAAATACGGGCACCACATGTGCAGACTATTAATGGTACAACCACAACAGATTCCTTAATGTGGAGGGTACTCACATATTCCCAGAGCACACCAATGTGCTTGTAGAAGCAGGCTGCAGATTGGTAGAGGTGTGGCAGCTCACCCAAACTCTAGGTATCTTGATATTTGTATGATAATGTGTTCCCTCAGGTGCTGGGCTGGTCTCTCATAGGTGAACAATGGCAGATGGTGGGTAGAAATGAATCCACTCAAAGGATAAAAGATATATCCAAATTTATTTAAAAAAGCATAAAAGTTTAAAAACAACAGCACAATGATTGCTGATGAGAGTGGATAACAGGGTGTCCAATAATCACCCAATCATGCAACGCGTTTCACGGTGCACAGACCGTTTCATCAGGCATAAAAAATCATAATAAATCATGCTACCCTTCACTGCCTTATATACCTCACTAATGAACAGAACAAAACACCTCTTTTTGCTGGAGAATGATTGATGTGGTACACCTGTGTGGGTTAGTCCAAATCACTGGCCTAGAGGTGAAAAATCCCTCTTGACTCTGTAAACACTCACCTATGTTTGCATTTATTAATCTATTCTCTGCAGTACAATTATCTAGTGGAATAAACTTCATAACTAATCATTGTTATTAAAAAGCTCCAAACTGGTGAACATGTAAATAGGTTCCCTTACTGGGATAGATGATCCCTCCCACCCCTTTTATTTTACACATTTGAGGTGGTATAACCCTTCCAAAGATATTTTGGGAGTCTGTATTTGACAACACTATGATTGATGTGGTACACCTGTGTGGGTTAGTCCAAATCACTGGCCTAGAGGTGAAAAATCCCTCTTGACTCTGTAAACACTCACCTATGTTTGCATTTATTAATCTATTCTCTGCAGTACAATTATCTGGTGGAATAAACTTCATAACTAATCATTGTTATTAAAAAGCTCCAAACTGGTGAACATGTAAATAGGTTCCCTTACTGGGATAGATGATCCCTCCCACCCCTTTTATTTTACACATTTGAGGTGGTATAACCCTTCCAAAGATATTTTGGGAGTCTGTATTTGACAACACTATGTAATGAAAAGTTATATCGAAATTTGTGTCAATTTAAATGTTTACTTCAATTTGTCTAGTTTAAACTACTAGTAGCAACTAAAACTGTATAATTCCTACTTTGTTATGAACACATACAGATCGTGTAGCGGTTCTATGTTGTTATTTACTAGCCTGAACACTCTTATTCTATTGGTCAAAGTGGCCGCGTGACGTGGAGGCCGACCGCCACCACCCACTTGTTACCCAGAACCAGTAGTTGTTCATATTGTCATTTGACAGGGTGCCGTCTATGATAGATAGTATCTAAGAATTTACTGTTTTCTGCCTTTATTGTGTATATACTCATCTATGATAGCTTAACATTGCCCCATCATATATACTTTTGTTCTAGATTAATGATTATACTGCATCTTGAGCGCCCCCTTCAGTGATTAGGTTTCTCCTGTTAAGTGTGGTCAGTCCACGGGTCATCATTACTTCTGGGATATTAACTCCTCCCCAACAGGAGGTGCAAGAGGATTCACCCAGCAGAGCTGCTATATAGCTCCTCCCCTCTACGTCACCTCCAGTCATTCTCTTGCACCCAACGAATAGATAGGATGTGTGAGAGGACTGTGGTGATTATACTTAGTTTCATACCTTCAATCAAAAGTTTGTTATTTTATAATAGCACCGGAGTGTGTTATTCCTTCTCTGGTAGAATTTGAAGAAGAATCTACCTGAGTTTTTTCTATGATTTTAGCCGGCGTAGTTAAGATCATATTGCTGTTTCTCGGCCATCTGAGGAGAGGTAAACTTCAGATCAGGGGACAGTGGGCAGATTAATCTGCAAAGAGGTATGTAGCAGCTTATTATTTTCTGACAATGGATTTGATGAGAAAATTCTGCCATACCGATATAATGTAAACTCAGCCTTAAATGCAGTAGCAGCAACTGGTATCAGGCTGTCATGTATGTATATTTTACACTTCAGTATTCTGGGGAATGGCACTTCACTGGAATTATACTGTATACATAAGACTTTAGCCTAATTTGCAGGGACTAGCAACAGGCATTTTAATAACACTTAATTTATTTAATGTTAAACGTTTTTTGCTGGCATGTAAAATCGTTTAATTTTCTGAGGTACTGGGTGAAAAAATGTTTTGGGCACTATTTTTTTCCACTTGGCAGCCGTTTTATTTAATTTATGACAGTTTACTGATCTCTCTCACTGTTGTGTGTGAGGGGGAGGGGCCTTTTTTGGCGCTTTTGCTACGCATCAAAAAATTCAGTCAGAAGTTTATTGTCTTCCCTGCATGATCCGGTTCATCTCTACAGAACTCAGGGGTCTTCAAAACTTGTTTTGAGGGAGGTAATCACTCACAGCAGAGCTGTGATATTGTAGTTGACTGTGATAAAAAACGTTTATTTCTGTATTTTTTTTCTGCTATCAGGGTTAGTTATCCTTTGCTAATGGGAGCAATCCTTTGCTAAAATTGTGTTGTTTTTTTTTTACAAAGATTTGATGCTATAACTTTTATTAATTTTCAACTGTCATAACTTTTTCTGTGCTTCTTATAGGCACAGTACGTTTTCATATTATAGTAAATTACTTGAAAAGTATTTCCAAGTTGCTAGTTTATTTGCTAGTGTGTTAAACATGTCTGATTCAGAGGAAGATATCTGTGCTATATGTGCTAAAGCCAAAGTGGAGCCCAATAGAAATTTATGTACTAACTGCATTGATGCTACTTTAAATAAAAGTCAATCTGTACAAATTGAACATATTTCACCAAACAACGAGGGGAGAGTTATGCCGACTAACTCGCCTCACGTGTCAGTACCTGCATCTCCCGCTCGGGAGGTGCGTGATATTGTAGCGCCGAGTACATCTGGGCGGCCATTACAAATCACATTACAGGATATGGCTACTGTTATGACTGAAGTTTTGGCTAAATTACCAGAACTAAGAGGTAAGCGTGATCACTCTGGGGTGAGAACAGAGTGCGCTGATAATATTAGGGCCATGTCAGACACTGCGTCACAATTTGCAGAACATGAGGACGGAGAGCTTCATTCTGCGGGTGACGGTTCTGATCCAAACAAACTGGATTCAGATATTTCAAATTTTAAATTTAAGCTGGAAAACCTCCGTGTATTACTAGGGGAGGTGTTAGCGGCTCTGAATGATTGTAACACAGTTGCAATACCAGAGAAAATGTGTAGGTTGGATAAATATTTTGCGGTACCGTCGAGTACTGACGTTTCTTCTGTTAAGTGTGATCAGTCCACGGGTCATCATTACTTCTGGGATATTACTCCTCCCCAACAGGAAGTGCAAGAGGATTCACCCAGCAGAGCTGCATATAGCTCCTCCCCTCTACGTCACTCCCAGTCATTCTCTTGCACCCAACGACTAGATAGGATGTGTGAGAGGACTATGGTGATTATACTTAGTTTTATATCTTCAATCAAAAGTTTGTTATTTTAAAATAGCACCGGAGTGTGTTATTATCTCTCTGGCAGAGTTTGAAGAAGAATCTACCAGAGTTTTTGTTATGATTTTAGCCGGAGTAGTTAAGATCATATTGCTGTTTCTCGGCCATCTGAGGAGAGGTAAACTTCAGATCAGGGGACAGCGGGCAGATGAATCTGCATAGAGGTATGTAGCAGTTTTTATTTTCTGACAATGGAATTGATGAGAAAATCCTGCCATACCGATATAATGTCATGTATGTATACTTTACACTTCAGTATTCTGGGGAATGGTACTTCACTAGAATTACACTGTAAGAAATACATAAAGCTGTTTAATAACTAGAGATTATGTTTAACGTTTTTGCTGGAATGTAAAATCGTTTTCATTTACTGAGGTACTGAGTGAATAAATGTTTGGGCACTATTTTTCCACTTGGCAGTTGCTTAATCTGTTTTCTGACAGTTTCTGTTCTCCCTCACTGCTGTGTGTGAGGGGGAGGGGCCGTTTTTTTGGCGCTTTTACTACGCATCAAATATTTCAGTCAGTAACTCATTGTATTCCCTGCATGATCCGGTTCATCTCTACAGAGCTCAGGGGTCTTCAAAACTTATTTTGAGGGAGGTAATTTCTCTCAGCAGAGCTGTGAGAATTATAGTTTGACTGAGATAAAAAACGTTTATTCTGTAATTTGTTTCCTGCTTTCAGAATTTGTTATCTTTGCTAATGGGATTAAACCTTTGCTAAAGATGTGTTATTTACAAGGATTGAGGCTATAACTGTTTCAATTTATTAATTTTCAACTGTCATAGATCTTCTGTGCTTCTTAAAGGCACAGTACGTTTTAATATTATTCTAATTGAATTGTATTTCCAAGTTACAAGTTTATTTGCTAGTGTGTTAAACATGTCTGATTCAGAGGATGATACCTGTGTCATTTGTTGCAATGCCAAAGTGGAGCCCAATAGAAATTTATGTACTAACTGTATTGATGCTACTTTAAATAAAAGTCAATCTGTACAAATTGAACAAATTTCACCAAACAACGAGGGGAGAGTTATGCCGACTAACTCGCCTCACGTGTCAGTACCTACATCTCCCGCTCAGTGGGAGGTGCGTGATATTGTAGCGCCGAGTACATCTGGGCGGCCATTACAAATCACATTACAGGATATGGCTACTGTTATGACTGAGGTTTTGGCTAAATTACCAGAACTAAGAGGTAAGCGTGATCACTCTGGGGTGAGAACAGAGTGCGCTGATAATATTAGGGCCATGTCAGACACTGCGTCACAGGTGGCAGAACATGAGGACGGAGAACTTCATTCTGTGGGTGACGGTTCTGATCCAAACAGACTGGATTCAGATATTTCAAATTTTAAATTTAAACTGGAAAACCTCCGTGTATTACTAGGGGAGGTGTTAGCGGCTCTGAATGATTGTAATACAGTTGCAATACCAGAGAAAATGTGTAGGTTGGATAAATATTTTGCGGTACCGACGAGTACCGAGGTTTTTCCTATACCTAAGAGACTTACTGAAATTGTTACTAAGGAGTGGGATAGACCCGGTGTGCCGTTCTCACCCCCTCCGATATTTAGAAAAATGTTTCCAATAGCCGCCACCACAAGGGACTTATGGCAAACGGTCCCTAAGGTGGAGGGAGCAGTTTCTACCTTAGCTAAGCGTACCACTATCCCGGTGGAGGATAGCTGTGCTTTTTCAGATCCAATGGATAAAAAAATTAGAGGGTTACCTTAAGAAAATGTTTGTTCAACAAGGTTTTATATTGCAACCCCTTGCATGCATTGCGCCGATCACGGCTGCAGCGGCATTCTGGATTGAGTCTCTGGAAGAGAACATTGGTTCAGCTACTCTGGACGACATTACGGACAGGCTTAGAGTCCTTAAACTAGCTAATTCATTCATTTCGGAGGCCGTAGTACATCTTACTAAACTTACGGCGAAGAATTCAGGATTCGCCATTCAGGCACGCAGGGCGCTGTGGCTAAAATCCTGGTCAGCTGATGTTACTTCTAAGTCTAAATTGCTGAATATACCTTTCAAAGGGCAGACCTTATTCGGGCCCGGGTTGAAAGAGATTATCGCTGACATTACAGGAGGTAAAGGCCATGCCCTGCCTCAGGACAAAGCCAAAGCCAAGACTAGACAGTCTAATTTTCGTTCCTTTCGTAATTTCAAAGCAGGAGCAGCATCAACTTCCTCTGCACCAAAACAGGAAGGAGCTGTTGCTCGCTACAGACAAGGCTGGAAACCTAACCAGTCCTGGAACAAGGGCAAGCAGACTAGGAAACCTGCTGCTGCCCCTAAAACAGCATGAATTGAGGGCCCCCGATCCGGGATCGGATCTAGTGGGGGGCAGACTTTCTCTCTTCGCCCAGGCTTGGGCAAGAGATGTTCAGGATCCATGGGCGTTAGAGATAATATCTCAGGGATACCTTTTGGACTTCAAATACTCTCCTCCAAGAGAGAGATTTCATCTGTCAAGATTGTCAACAATCCAGACAAAGAAAGAGGCGTTTCTACGCTGCGTACAAGAGCTCTTGTTAATGGGAGTAATCCATCCAGTTCCACGATCGGAACAGGGACAGGGGTTTTACTCAAATCTGTTTGTGGTTCCCAAAAAAGAGGGAACTTTCAGACCAATCCTGGACTTAAAGATCCTAAACAAATTCCTAAGAGTTCCATCGTTCAAGATGGAGACTATTCGGACAATTTTACCTATGATCCAAGAGGGTCAGTACATGACCACTGTAGATTTAAAAGATGCTTACCTTCACATACCGATTCACAAAGATCATTATCGGTACCTAAGGTTTGCCTTCCTAGACAGGCATTACCAGTTTGTGGCTCTTCCATTCGGATTGGCTACAGCTCCAAGAATCTTCACAAAGGTTCTGGGTGCTCTTCTGGCGGTACTAAGACCGCGGGGAATCTCGGTAGCTCCATACCTAGACGACATTCTGATACAAGCTTCAAGCTTTCAAACTGCCAAGTCTCATACAGAGTTAGTGCTGGCATTTCTAAGGTCACATGGATGGAAGGTGAACGAAAAGAAAAGTTCACTCATTCCACTCACAAGAGTTCCCTTCCTGGGGACTCTTATAGATTCTGTAGAAATGAAGATTTACCTGACAGAGGACAGGCTAACAAGACTTCAAAGTGCTTGCCGCACCCTTCATTCCATTCAACACCCGTCAGTGGCTCAATGCATGGAGGTAATCGGCTTAATGGTAGCGGCAATGGACATAGTACCCTTTGCACGCTTACACCTCAGACCACTGCAACTGTGCATGCTAAGTCAGTGGAATGGGGATTACTCAGACTTATCCCCTTCTCTGAATCTGGATCAAGAGACCAGAAATTCTCTTCTATGGTGGCTTTCTCGGCCACATCTGTCCAGGGGGATGCCATTCAGCAGACCAGACTGGACAATTGTAACAACAGACGCCAGCCTTCTAGGTTGGGGTGCCGTCTGGAATTCTCTGAAGGCTCAGGGACAATGGAGTCAGGAGGAGAGTCTCCTGCCAATAAACATTCTGGAATTGAGAGCAGTTCTCAATGCCCTCCTGGCTTGGCCCCAGTTGACAACTCGGAGGTTCATCAGGTTTCAGTCGGACAACATCACGACTGTAGCTTACATCAACCATCAGGGAGGGACAAGAAGCTCCCTAGCTATGATGGAAGTATCAAAGATAATTCGCTGGGCAGAGTCTCACTCTTGCCACCTGTCAGCAATCCACATCCCGGGAGTGGAGAACTGGGAGGCGGATTTCTTAAGTCGTCAGACTTTTCATCCGGGGGAGTGGGAACTTCATCCGGAGGTCTTTGCCCAAATACTTCGACGTTGGGGCAAACCAGAGATAGATCTCATGGCGTCTCGACAGAACGCCAAGCTTCCTCGTTACGGGTCCAGATCCAGGGATCCAGGAGCAGTCCTGATAGATGCTCTGACAGCACCTTGGGACTTCAGGATGGCTAACGTGTTTCCACCCTTCCCGTTGCTTCCTCGATTGATTGCCAGAATCAAACAAGAGAGAGCATCAGTGATTCTAATAGCACCTGCGTGGCCACGCAGGACTTGGTATGCAGACCTGGTGGACATGTCATCCTGTCCACCTTGGTCTCTACCTCTGAAACAGGACCTTCTGATACAGGGTCCCTTCAAACATCAAAATCTAACTTCTCTGAAGCTGACTGCTTGGAAATTGAACGCTTGATTTTATCAAGACGTGGGTTTTCTGAGTCAGTTATTGATACCTTAATACAGGCTAGGAAACCTGTTACCAGAAAGATTTACCATAAGATATGGCGTAAATACCTATATTGGTGTGAATCCAAAGGTTACTCTTGGAGTAAGGTTAGGATTCCTAGGATATTGTCTTTTCTACAAGAAGGTTTAGAAAAGGGTTTATCTGCTAGTTCATTAAAGGGACAGATCTCAGCTCTGTCCATTCTGTTACACAAACGTCTGTCAGAAGTTCCTGACGTCCAGGCTTTTTGTCAGGCTTTGGCCAGGATTAAGCCTGTGTTTAAAACTGTTGCTCCACCATGGAGTTTAAACCTTGTTCTTAATGTTTTACAGGGTGTTCCGTTTGAACCCCTTCATTCCATTGATATAAAGTTGTTATCTTGGAAAGTTCTATTTTTAATGGCTATTTCCTCGGCTCGAAGAGTCTCTGAATTATCAGCCTTACATTGTGATTCTCCTTATTTGATTTTTCATTCGGATAAGGTAGTCCTGCGTACTAAACCTGGGTTCTTACCTAAGGTAGTTACTAACAGGAATATCAATCAAGAGATTGTTGTTCCTTCTTTATGCCCAAATCCTTCTTCAAAGAAGGAACGTCTACTGCACAACCTGGATGTAGTCCGTGCTCTAAAATTTTACTTACAGGCAACTAAGGAATTTCGACAAACGTCTTCTCTGTTTGTCATTTACTCTGGGCAGAGGAGAGGTCAAAAAGCTTCCGCTACCTCTCTTTCTTTTTGGCTTCGTAGCATAATTCGTTTAGCTTATGAGACTGCTGGACAGCAGCCTCCTGAAAGAATTACAGCTCATTCTACTAGAGCTGTGGCTTCCACTTGGGCCTTCAAGAATGAGGCCTCTGTTGAACAGATTTGCAAGGCTGCAACTTGGTCTTCGCTTCATACTTTTTCCAAATTTTACAAATTTGACACTTTTGCTTCATCGGAGGCTATTTTTGGGAGAAAGGTTCTTCAGGCAGTGGTTCCTTCTGTATAAAGAGCCTGCCTATCCCTCCCGTCATCCGTGTACTTTTGCTTTGGTATTGGTATCCCAGAAGTAATGATGACCCGTGGACTGATCACACTTAACAGAAGAAAACATAATTTATGCTTACCTGATAAATTCCTTTCTTCTGTAGTGTGATCAGTCCACGGCCCGCCCTGTTTTTAAGGCAGGTAAATATTTTTTAATTTATACTCCAGTCACCACTTCACCCTTGGCTTTTCCTTTCTCGTTGGTCCTTGGTCGAATGACTGGGAGTGACGTAGAGGGGAGGAGCTATATGCAGCTCTGCTGGGTGAATCCTCTTGCACTTCCTGTTGGGGAGGAGTAATATCCCAGAAGTAATGATGACCCGTGGACTGATCACACTACAGAAGAAAGGAATTTATCAGGTAAGCATAAATTATGTTTTTTCCTATACCTAAGAGACTTACTGAAATTGTTACTAAGGAGTGGGATAGACCCGGTGTGCCGTTCTCACCCCCTCCGATATTTAGAAAGATGTTTCCAATAGACTCCACCACACGGGACTTATGGCAAACGGTCCCTAAGGTGGAGGGAGCAGTTTCTACTTTAGCTAAGCGTACCACTATCCCGGTGGAGGATAGCTGTGCCTTTTCAGATCCAATGGATAAAAAGTTAGAGGGTTACCTTAAGAAAATGTTTGTTCAACAAGGTTTTATATTGCAACCTCTTGCATGCATTGCGCCTGTCACGGCTGCAGCAGCATTTTGGTTTGAGTCTCTGGAAGAGACACTTGAATCAGCTCCATTAGATGAGATTACACACAAGCTTAAAGCCCTTAAGTTAGCTAACTCATTTATTTCGGATGCCGTAGTACATTTAACTAAACTTACGGCTAAGAATTCCGGATTCGCCATTCAGGCGCGCAGAGCACTGTGGCTAAAATCCTGGTCAGCTGACGTTACTTCTAAATCTAAATTGCTTAATATACCTTTCAAAGGGCAGACCTTATTCGGGCCCGGGTTGAAAGAAATTATCGCTGACATTACAGGAGGTAAAGGCCATGCCCTGCCTCAAGACAGAGCCAAACCTAAGGCTAGACAGTCTAATTTTCGTTCCTTTCGTAATTTCAAAGCAGGAGCAGCATCAACTTCCTCTGCACCAAAACAGGAAGGAGCTGTTGCTCGCTACAGACAAGGCTGGAGGCCTAACCAGTCCTGGAACAAGGGCAAGCAGGCCAGGAAACCTGCTGCTGCCCCTAAGACAGCACTGTGGCTAAAATCCTGGTCAGCTGACGTTACTTCTAAATCTAAATTGCTTAATATACCTTTCAAAGGGCAGACCTTATTCGGGCCCGGGTTGAAAGAAATTATCGCTGACATTACAGGAGGTAAAGGCCATGCCCTGCCTCAAGACAGAGCCAAACCTAAGGCTAGACAGTCTAATTTTCGTTCCTTTCGTAATTTCAAAGCAGGAGCAGCATCAACTTCCTCTGCACCAAAACAGGAAGGAGCTGTTGCTCGCTACAGACAAGGCTGGAGGCCTAACCAGTCCTGGAACAAGGGCAAGCAGGCCAGGAAACCTGCTGCTGCCCCTAAGACAGCATGAATTGAGGGCCCCCGATCCGGGAACGGATCTAGTGGGGGGCAGACTTTCTCTCTTCGCCCAGGCTTGGGCAAGAGATGTCCAGGATCCCTGGGCGTTAGAGATCATATCTCAGGGATACCTTCTGGACTTCAAATCCTCTCCCCCAAGAGGGAGATTTCATCTGTCAAGGTTGTCAACAAACCAAATAAAGAAAGAGGCGTTTCTACGCTGCGTTCAAGATCTTTTATTAATGGGAGTGATCCATCCGGTTCCGCGGTCGGAACAAGGACAAGGGTTTTACTCAAATCTGTTTGTGGTTCCCAAAAAAGAGGGAACTTTCAGGCCAATCTTGGATTTAAAGATCCTAAACAAATTCCTAAGAGTTCCATCGTTCAAAATGGAAACTATTCGGACAATTTTACCCATGATCCAAAAGGGTCAGTACATGACCACAGTGGATTTAAAGGATGCTTACCTTCACATACCGATTCACAAAGATCATTACCGGTATCTAAGGTTTGCCTTTCTAGACAGGCATTACCAGTTTGTAGCTCTTCCATTCGGATTGGCTACGGCTCCAAGAATCTTCACAAAGGTTCTGGGTGCTCTTCTGGCGGTACTAAGACCGCGAGGAATTTCGGTAGCTCCGTACCTAGACGACATTCTGATACAAGCTTCAAGCTTTCAAACTGCCAAGTCTCATACAGAGTTAGTACTGGCATTTCTAAGGTCGCATGGATGGAAGGTGAACGAAAAGAAAAGTTCTCTCTTTCCACTCACAAGAGTTCCCTTCTTGGGGACTCTTATAGATTCTGTAGAAATGAAGATTTACCTGACAGAAGACAGGTTAACAAAGCTTCAAAATGCATGCCGTGTCCTTCATTCCATTCAACACCCGTCAGTAGCTCAATGCATGGAGGTGATCGGCTTAATGGTAGCGGCAATGGACATAGTACCCTTTGCACGCCTACATCTCAGACCGCTGCAATTGTGCATGCTAAGTCAGTGGAATGGGGATTACTCAGACTTGTCCCCTACTCTGAATCTGGATCAAGAGACCAGAAATTCTCTTCTATGGTGGCTTTCTCGGCCACATCTGTCCAGGGGGATGCCATTCAGCAGGCCGGACTGGACAATTGTAACAACAGACGCCAGCCTACTAGGTTGGGGCGCTGTCTGGAATTCTCTGAAGGCTCAGGGACAATGGAATCAGGAGGAGAGTCTCCTACCAATAAACATTCTGGAATTGAGAGCAGTTCTCAATGCCCTTCTGGCTTGGCCCCAGTTAACAACTCGGGGGTTCATCAGGTTTCAGTCGGACAACATCACGACTGTAGCTTACATCAACCATCAGGGAGGGACAAGAAGCTCCCTAGCAATGATGGAAGTATCAAAGATAATTCGCTGGGCAGAGTCTCACTCTTGCCACCTGTCAGCAATCCACATCCCGGGAGTGGAGAACTGGGAGGCGGATTTCTTAAGTCATCAGACTTTTCATCCGGGGGAGTGGGAACTTCATCCGGAGGTCTTTGCCCAAATACTTCGACGTTGGGGCAAACCAGAGATAGATCTCATGGCGTCTCGACAGAACGCCAAGCTTCCTCGTTACGGGTCCAGATCCAGGGATCCGGGAGCGGTTCTGATAGATGCTTTGACAGCACCTTGGACCTTCGGGATGGCTTATGTGTTTCCACCCTTCCCGATGCTTCCTCGATTGATTGCCAGAATCAAACAGGAGAGAGCATCAGTGATTCTAATAGCGCCTGCATGGCCACGCAGGACTTGGTATGCAGATCTAGTGGACATGTCATCCTGTCCACCTTGGTCTCTACCTCTGAAACAGGACCTTCTGATCCAGGGTCCTTTCAAACATCAAAATCTAATTTCTCTGAAGCTGACTGCTTGGAAATTGAACGCTTGATTTTATCAAAACGTGGTTTTTCTGAGTCAGTTATTGATACCTTAATACAGGCTAGGAAGCCTGTTACCAGAAAGATTTACCACAAGATATGGCGCAAATACTTATATTGGTGCGAATCCAAGAGTTACTCATGGAGTAAGGTTAGGATTCCTAGGATATTGTCTTTTCTACAAGAGGGTTTAGAAAAGGGTTTATCTGCTAGTTCCTTAAAGGGACAGATTTCAGCTCTGTCCATTCTTTTACACAAACGTCTGTCAGAAGTTCCGGACGTTCAAGCTTTTTGTCAGGCTTTAGCTAGGATCCAGCCTGTGTTTAAAACAGTTGCTCCACCATGGAGTTTGAACTTAGTTCTTAATGTTTTACAGGGTGTTCCGTTTTAACCCCTTCATTCCATTGATATCAAGCTGTTATCTTGGAAAGTTCTGTTTTTAATGGCGATTTCCTCGGCTCGAAGAGTCTCTGAGTTATCTGCCTTACATTGTGATTCTCCTTATCTGATTTTTCATTCAGACAAGGTAGTTCTGCGTACTAAACCTGGGTTCCTACCTAAGGTGGTCACTAACAGGAATATCAATCAAGAGATTGTGGTTCCATCTTTGTGTCCTAATCCTTCTTCGAAGAAGGAACGTCTGCTACACAATCTAGATGTAGTCCGTGCCCT
The DNA here is from genome assembly GCF_027579735.1 of Bombina bombina. Lineage (NCBI taxonomy): Eukaryota > Metazoa > Chordata > Amphibia > Anura > Bombinatoridae > Bombina > Bombina bombina. The sequence continues at coordinate 51,709,405 of NC_069510.1, read as the reverse complement.
GAAATTTTATCTACAGGCAACTAAGGATTTTCGACAAACGTCTTCCCTGTTTGTCGTTTATTCTGGTCAGAGGAGAGGTCAAAAAGCTTCGGCTACCTCTCTCTCTTTTTGGCTTCGTAGCATAATACGGTTAGCCTATGAGACTGCTGGACAGCAGCCTCCTGAAAGAATTACAGCACATTCTACTAGAGCTGTGGCTTCCACTTGGGCCTTTAAGAATGAGGCGTCTGTTGAACAGATTTGCAAGGCTGCAACTTGGTCTTCTCTTCATACTTTTTCCAAATTTTACAAATTTGACACTTTTGCTTCTTCGGAGGCTGTTTTTGGGAGAAAGGTTCTTCAGGCAGTGGTTCCTTCCGTATAAAGAGCCTGCCTGTCCCTCCCGTCATCCGTGTACTTTAGCTTTGGTATTGGTATCCCAGAAGTAATGATGACCCGTGGACTGACCACACTTAACAGGAGAAAACAAAATTTATGCTTACCTGATAAATTCCTTTCTCCTGTAGTGTGGTCAGTCCACGGCCCGCCCAGTTTTTTATGGCAGGTAAAAAAATTTTGAATTATACTCCAGTCACCACTACACCCTTTGGCTTCTCCTTTCTCGTTGGTCCTTGGTCGAATGACTGGAGGTGACGTAGAGGGGAGGAGCTATATAGCAGCTCTGCTGGGTGAATCCTCTTGCACCTCCTGTTGGGGAGGAGTTAATATCCCAGAAGTAATGATGACCCGTGGACTGACCACACTACAGGAGAAAGGAATTTATCAGGTAAGCATAAATTTTGTTTTTTACAGTATAATGTATTATATTTGTATTACTGGTCACATTTTAGCACTTTTGAGTGCTTTAGGTTATTTATAATAGCTTAAAGGGACAGGAAACCCAAACATTTTATTTCATGATTTAGGTAGAACATACCATTTTTTTTTTAATTATTTTTTTTATTGAGCATCAAAAGTGGTGTTACAACATAAATTCACAGAAAAACAAAAAAGAGAAAATAAACCAACAATTCTATGTCTTATGATAACGAAACCAAGTCTTAAATATACAATGATATCGTGGTTTATACACTCAGTGGTTTTATATTTAACTTAACATTTTTAAAGCAGACCACCTGATGCCCTCTTTCTTTCACTATTCCCACTCTTAACCACGACCATGCTGTTTTATTTCTAATATACAAATCATATCAACTAATTGCTTCATAATTAATTTGAATGGTTAATCCATAATATTCATCAATAAGATCACTAAAAGAAAAAAAGAAGAGAAAAAAAAAAAAGAAAGGGGGGGAGAGGGAATTTATTGATTTTATCAATTTTGTTGGCTGCAGAGGGTTACCAAATTCCAAGAAGAACCAGTTCCGTATCTTTAAATGGATAGATCAAGTGTTCGACCTCGCTGGGAGGTAGGGCCTTGATGAAATTCGACCACTTGGAGAAGAAACATCTCACGTCCTGTTCATTAGATAAATTGGTATCTAATTGCTCCAGGATACATTGTGTCAGCCGTTTAGGAATCAGTCCGGGGTTTAACCCAACTGTTAGCGTGAAAAGTAAAACACACGCTAACACACTGAGAAATAACCAGGACGTGACCCACTCAGGAAACAAATAAGATAGGATACAAAAAATAATAACTGTTCCTTTTAGTAGTTTTGAATCAAACAAAGGATAAAAATTCTCTTTAGCAACTTGTAAAAGAAACATCCCTTTAAGCAGGTTTGTAACATATAAAAGATAATGTTCTCTGTAAGCAGTTTGTAAAAGTAAATGTCCCTTTAAGCAGGCTTGCAATAAACAAAGTTCTCTTTTGCAGTTTGTAAAAGTAAATGTCCCTTTAAGCAGGTTTGCAATAAACAAAGTTCTCTTTTGCAGTTTGTAAAAGTAAATGTCCCTTTAAGTAGGCTTGCAACAAACAAAAAGACAGAGTTCTCTTTTGTAGCTTGTAAAAGTAAATGTCCCTTTAAGCAGGTTTGCAACAAACAAAAGAAAAAGTAAATGTCCCTTTAAGCAGGCTTGCAACAAACAAAAGACAAAGTTCTCTTTAGCAGCTTGTAAAAGTAAATGTCCCTTTAAGCAGGCTTGTAACAAACAAAAGACAATTGCTTACTTTAGACAGGACTGTAGCAAGACAAGAGATTGAAGCAGATTCTGACAGGCATAGGCAATTATATCCAGAAGTTAGTTTGAGGGCAAGGCAAAATCAAGGTCAGGCAGGCAATAGTCGGTATCCAGGCGTCAGAAGAAGGGATTAGGCAAAAGCTAGGTCAGGCAGGCAAAAAGTCGTTATCCAGGAATCAGTAAAGGGCTAAGCAAGGTCAGGCAAGTTCAGAATAAAGTACTCACAACACCGGAGAATCTAACAAACGGGCCCCGAGTAAGATCTCCCGCCGTGGTTTAAAGGCAGGAGCGGTGACGTCATCCGAAGGGTGTGTCAGAAGACGCGTCACGTTGCTAAGCAACGTGACGTCATTCATACTGAGAAGATCCGGGAGCCGCGGTGACACGGCGATGACCGGAAGATCATGACAGCACCCCCCTCCTCAAGGACCCCTCCGGGGGACAGGACCAGGCCTAGCAGGATGAGATTTGTGGAAGGCTTTTAATAATGTAGGAGCATTTACTTGATGAGCCGGCTCCCAGGATCGTTCCGTGACTGGATAACCTTTCCAATGAATGAGATAATACAATTTCTTGCCACGGAGTTTGGAATCCAGAATGTGGCTGACTTCAAACTCAGGGTGTCCATGAACAAAAAGAGGTGGAGGCTTGGAAAGAGGTTTAGAATACCTGTTAGACAACATAGGTTTTAGAAGAGAAACGTGGAATACCGGATGAACTTTGAGAGTCTTGGGTAAAGCCACCCGGTAAGCAGTGGAACACACTTGACCCAGTATTCGGAAAGGACCCACGTATCGTGGTCCCAGTTTAGTAGAAGGTTGTTTCAGGCGAAGATAACGAGAAGAAATCCAAACTTTATCACCAGGACGATACTTGGGAGCCTTCTTCCGTCGAAGATCAGAAAAGAACTTGTAACGTTTAGAAGCTGCAGAAAGGATACGATGTATTCTCCGCCAATGACGAGTTAATCTTCGGGCAGAAAGATCAGAAGCAGGATTTTCTGTGGAAGAATTATGCAAAGGAAATGTTCTGGGTTGATATCCGTAGGCCGCATGAAAAGGAGAGGTCTGAAGGGAGGAATTATACCAGGCGTTATGAGCCAATTCAGCTAATGGAAGGTAAGAAGTCCAGTTAGAGTGAAAATGATCCACATAATGTCTAAGATATGTTTCAAGACACTGGTTTACCCTTTCGGTCTGACCGTTAGATTGTGGATGATGTGAAGTAGACAGAGAAATTGTTGTTCCAAAGTGTTTACAAAGTGATCTCCAAAATCGGGAAACAAACTGTACCCCTCTATCTGAAACAATATCCAGAGGAAATCCATGTATTCTCACAATATGCAAAATAAAAAGTTCAGAAAGTCTTTTGGCAGATGGTAACCCGGGTAAGGGAACAAAATGAGCAGTCTTTGTGAACCTGTCTACCACCACTCAAATAGTGTTGTTTCCAGCTGAAAGAGGAAGGTCGGTAATAAAGTCCATGGATACATGAGTCCAAGGCTGATGAGGTATGGGCAACGGTTTAAGCAACCCTGAAGGAAGTTGACGAGGAGTCTTGTTTATGGCACATTGTGTGCATACTGAAACATAATCTTTAACATCTTGAGAGAGAGTGGTCCACCAGACATGTCGTTTGAGATTTCGAGCGGTGTTACTGATGCCAGGATGTCCAGAAAGAGGACTATCATGAGCCCAAAATAGGATCTTGGAACGAAGTCGTTCAGGAACAAAGAGTAGACCATCAGGAGGTTTACAGGACAAAGGAAGATTCCTTTGAGCAGACTGTAAATCTTGTAACCAGGAAGTTGTTAACTGGGCTATGACTTCATGAGGTTGGAGAATGGTACCAGACTCAGGAATTGGGGTATCTTGAAATTGTCTGGAAAGGGCGTCTGCTTTAATATTTTTAGAACCGGATATATATAGGACAAATTGTAGTGAAACCGAGAGAAGAATAAAGACCAGCGTGCTTGCCTGGAATTTAATCGTTTGGCCGTTTGGAGATAAAGAAGGTTTTTATGATCAGTGAGTATGGTAAACGGCAAAGAGGTACCTTCCAGCCAATGCCTCCATTCGTCCAAGGCCATTTTAATGGCAAGCAACTCTTTATTGCCTACGTCATAGTTAAATTCAGAAGGAGTGAATTTTTTAGAGAAGAATCCAACAGGATGAATCTTTCCAGTATCAGGTATTCGTTGGGAAAGAACAGCTCCAGCAGCAACAGAGGAAGCATCAACTTCCAGGATGAACTGAAAATCTGGATTTGGGTGACGGAGAATAGGTGCAGAAGAAAAAGCTTCTTTGAGAGACTCAAAAGCCTCAATAGCCTCAGGAGGCCATTTTTTACAATTTTGCCCCTTTCTAGTGAGAGAAGTAAGGGGAGAAGTAATAGTAGCAAAATTTTTGATGAACTTCCTGTAATAGTTGGCGAAGCCCAGAAAACGTTGCAGAGCCTTCAGAGAATCAGGTCTAGGCCAATCCAAAATGGCAGAAAGTTTAGTAGGATCCATTTCAAATCCAGATGCAGATATTACATAACCCAGAAAGGGTATGGATTTTTGATGGAATGAACATTTCTCCATCTTAGCAAACAGATGGTAATCTCTTAAACGTTGAAGTACTTTCCTAACGTGGTGCACATGGTCTTGGTGGTTTTGAGAAAAAATCAGGATATCGTCAAGGTATATGATGACAAAGATATTCAAAAAATCACGAAAAATCTCGTTCACAAAATGTTGAAAAACCGCAGGGGCATTGCATAGCCCAAAAGGCATAACCAGATACTCGTAATGCCCAAATCGAGTGTTAAAAGCAGTTTTCCATTCATCTCCCTTGCGTATACGGATAAGATTGTAAGCACCACGTAGATCTAGTTTAGTAAATATAGTGGATCCCTGAAGATAAGTAAAAAGTTCAGGAATAAGGGGTAGAGGATAACTGTTCCTGATGGTAATTTGGTTTAATCCTCTGTAATCAATACAGGGTCGTAGTCCGCCATCCTTCTTTCCTACAAAAAAGAAACCAGCCCCTACAGGAGAAGAGGAGGGTCGAATAAATCCTCTAGCCAGATTGTCTTTAATATATTCTTCCAAAGCCACGTTTTCAGGTCTAGAAAGTGGATACGTCTTGCCTCGAGGGTAGGTAGCCCCAGGAAGGAGATCAATGGGGCAATCGAAAGGACGATGAGGAGGAAGACGTTCAGCTTCCTTCTTGGAGAAAACATCCACAAAGTCATGATAAGGCATAGGTAGAGAGTCCGGAGTTTCGATTGTGAGAGCGATAGTGAGTGGTAACTTAGTGATCTTTTGAAGACATTTAGTCTGGCATGTTGATCCCCAGGACGTGAGTTCGCCAAAAGTCCAAGAAAAAGTAGGATTATGTACTTGGAGCCAGGGAAGTCCCAAGATAATGGGAAATTGAGGAGTAGGAATGACGTCAAAACAAATTGTCTCAGAGTGAAGTATTCCAACAGTGAGAAGTAAAGGTTTAGTAGCAAACTGAATGTATCCGGAACCCAAAGGATCTCCACTAACCGTAGAGACAGAAATAGAATACTCTTTCTTTAGTAAGGGTATAGTGTGAGTAGAGACGAATGTGGAGTCAATGAACACTCCTCCAGCACCAGAGCACTACTCCAGCACTACTCTTTTGGCTTAACTCAGTTCCCTGGACTAGAGTTAAGCCCTGGCTTTTACTGGCCTGGTAGGACAATCCCTTAATAAATGCCCTTTAAGGCCACAGTACAAACACAGGCCAAGAGAACGTCTTTTCAAGCGTTCAGTCTCTGTTAATTTTATACTTCCCACTTCCATAGGTTCAGCCTGATCAGGAGTAGGAGAGACAGGAGTGACTGGATTAGAAAAACGAGGAGCCAAACGAAAAGGAGTTCGAGTTGATGACCTCTGTGTTCTATCCCTTTCTTGTTGGCGTTCACGAAATCTGACGTCGAGACTGATACAAAGATTTATTAAAGCTTCCAAGGATTCTGGAAGTTCCCGATACACCAATTCATCCTTGAGACGCTCAGAAAGTCCTTTACGAAAAGCGGCTCTAAGTGCTCCCTGATTCCAAGTAGTTTCAGAGGCAAGGGTGCGGAACTCAATAGCGTATTGAGAAACTGGTTGACTACCTTGTCGTAAATCCAAGAGAGTAGCTTCAGCAGCGGAAGATCTTACAGGTTTATCAAATACATTTGAAAACACAGAGAGGAATGCATCTACATCCAAAAGTATAGGATCATTCTTTTCTAGCAAAGGTGATACCCAAGCCAAAGCTTTTCCTTTCATTAAGGAAATAAGGAATGTAATTCTATAAGAGGGAGTAGCAAAAAGAGTAGGGCTATTTCTGAAATGAAGATGGCACTGATTCAAAAAACCCCTACAATCTTCAGGATTTCCATCATATTTATCCGGAAGAGGTATCCTGGGACTCAGTTGTACTTGAGACTGGTTGTTTGGAACCGAAGGAGGTAATGCCTCATTAGGATTAGGATTGGGAGGTGTAGGAGCAACCAAACTGTGTAATAAAGCGGTTATTTGATCAAGCTTAGTGTCCAGGGATTGCAAGTGGGTAGCATGAGATCCCAGTAGTTGTCCCTGGTGAGCCACGGCCATGGATAATTCAGTGGGGTCCATTTATGGCCCGTTTGTAATGTCAGCCGTTTAGGAATCAGTCCGGGGTTTAACCCAACTGTTAGCGTGAAAACTAAAGCACACGCTAACACACTGAGAAATAACCAGGACGTGACCCACTCAGGAAACAAATAAGATAGGATACAAAAAATAATAACTGTTCCTTTTAGTAGTTTTGAATCAAACAAAGGATAAAAATTCTCTTTAGCAACTTGTAGAAGAAACGTCTCTTTAAGCAGGTTTGTAACATATAAAAGATAATGTTCTCTGTAAGCAGTTTGTAAAAGTAAATGTCCCTTTAAGCAGGCTTGCAATAAACAAAGTTCTCTTTTGCAGTTTGTAAAAGTAAATGTCCCTTTAAGCAGGTTTGCAATAAACAAAGTTCTCTTTTGCAGTTTGTAAAAGTAAATGTCCCTTTAAGTAGGCTTGCAACAAACAAAAAGACAGAGTTCTCTTTTGTAGCTTGTAAAAGTAAATGTCCCTTTAAGCAGGTTTGCAACAAACAAAAGAAAAAGTAAATGTCCCTTTAAGCAGGCTTGCAACAAACAAAAGACAAAGTTCTCTTTAGCAGCTTGTAAAAGTAAATGTCCCTTTAAGCAGGCTTGTAACAAACAAAAGACAATTGCTTACTTTAGACAGGACTGTAGCAAGACAAGAGATTGAAGCAGATTCTGACAGGCATAGGCAATTATATCTAGAAGTTAGTTTGAGGGCAAGGCAAAATCAAGGTCAGGCAGGCAATAGTCGGTATCCAGGCGTCAGAAGAAGGGATTAGGCAAAAGCTAGGTCAGGCAGGCAAAAAGTCGTTATCCAGGAATCAGTAAAGGGCTAAACAAGGTCAGGCAAGTTCAGAATAAAGTACTCACAACACCGGAGAATCCAACAAACGGGCCCCGAGTAAGATCTCCCGCTGTGGTTTAAAGGCAGGAGCGGTGACGTCATCCGAAGGGTGTGTCAGAAGACGTGTCACGTTGCTAAGCAACGTGACGTCATTCATACTGAGAAGATCCGGGAGCTGCGGCGACACGGCGATGACCGGAAGATCATGACACATTGTTTCTTCAGGCAGTTTTTTACTTCTAATATGCTTGGAATTGCTCTCGAGTTCCATTTCTTCAAAATTAAATATCTAACCGCTAAGATTGCCAAAGTAACTATTTTAAGGTTTTCCTGGGGAAGACCTAGGTCCTCCACAGGAAATACTATATTTAGGGGATTTAATTTCAAAGCGGAAATACCCACCAAGTTGATGAGCCAATATTGAATTTTTAACCAGCAATTTCGTATTTTCGGGCAATACCAAAACATATGAATAAGATTGGCCGAAGGATATGAAAATTTTGGACATTTATTAAAAGTGTCACTTCGACATTTGGTTCCCTTCTCTGGGGAGAAATAAGTAATATGCAGCAACTTAACATGTGCCTCCCGTCAGGTTGCGGAGAGAGTAACACGTGTAATAGCTTGAATAGATAGGGTTACTATAGAAGTCACCTCTACCTCCTCTGCTAACATTGCTGCCCATTTAGCCTGGAGTGTTTCTGCCACTTCTGGGCCTTTGAGAGAGATCAGTCTTCGATAGATATATGAAATTGAGGTCAGGCCATTTTTAGCTAGTAAAAGCCATTTTTCAAGTGTTCCTAGAGACCAATCCCAGCCAAAGTCATTTACTAAGTTAAAAGCAAAATGTCTTGCTTGAAGATAAGCAAAAAAGTTTTTATTGGGGAAATTAAATTCTTCTTTAAGAGAATCAAAAGTCTTAATGCATCTTCTTTGTGTATCAAGTAGTTGGAAGATATTAACTAAACCCAGAGATTCCCATTTAGAGAAGAGAGCTGATTGTATCCCAGCTTGAAATTGTGGGTTATTTAAAAGTGGTAGATATTGTGAAACTCTGAACTGAATATGCAACATAGTGCAAATCTTTTTCCACATCTGAATTGGCTTATAGATAGACTTTATTTTTTTTATATCAGAAGGAATTATGTTATTGTTACAATGTAATAAAGCTAATAAAGAATACGGATAAACTATATTCTTTTCAAGATCAAAATTCGTTACATAGCTAGCTTTAGTTAGCCAATCTACCACCACTCTATCTTGCAACACTGTATTATATACACGAATATCTGGTAAAGAAAGCCCCCCATGCTCAACAGGAAGCTTTAATTTAGACAAAGAGATCCTAGGTTTCTTGGTCTGCCAGATAAAAGAACGCAAAGCTGTATTAAAGGATAAAATATCTTTTGTTTTCAAAACAAGTGGGGTGTTCTGAAGCACGTACAGGATTTTGGGGAGGAGGGACATTTTATAAAGTGCAATACGTCCTGTCAGAGACAGTGGAAGATTAGAACATACCATTTTAAACAACTTTCCAGTTTACTTCTATTATCAAATTTGTTTCATTCTCTTGGTATCCTTTGATGAAGGAGCAGCAATGCATTACTGGTTTCTAACTGAACACATGGGTGAGCCAATGACAATCTGTATAAATATATACAGCCACCAATCAGCAGCTTTGCTGCTTCTGAACTTAACTAGATAAACCGTTCAGCAAAGGATAACTAGAGAAGGAAGCAAATAAAAAAAAAAGGGATTAAACACACAATACAAATGTTGCTTGTGACCGGTTGGTCACAAGCGGAACCCGTCGCTGATCCAATCAGCAGCGATAGTTGCATGACTCTAGCGCTGCTTATTATAGATCAGGGGCGGGTTCCGATTGGGACCAGCAGTGCATCGCTAGTCCCAAGCCGCACTTCTACCGTATGTTTAACCCATCTGCAGGGGTTAAACACACAGTAGAGCAGGGTCGATAGTCTTAAAGTGACATGCTGTAATCTGTAATGGATCAGAGCATGTCATTTTATTACTTTTATGGCCCTTTAAAGCGGACAAGGTTGTTTAGTTTTTTTGTTTTTTTCTTTTATCTTTTGCACAGTTTTCTTTTTATTGGTTAGAGTAGACTTTTATAGAGGGTCTATTTTTCCTGTTTTTTTTTTTTTTATTAATAAAAGTAAAAAAATAACAATACATTATCATGAAAAAACAATTCTCAAACAAATATCCATAATACGTTATGGCAACATTCACATTTTTCTAACAGTTCCGTCTTTTATCTGTTCAAGTTATACTAGTTAAATAACTAGTTATATCTTTTAGGGACTACTAAGCAATCTTTCTTTCACCTTCAGATTTTGTATAGAGTTCTATATGGGTAAGGGAACAAGACAGAGAGAATAAGAGGGAGAAGAAGAAGAAAAAAAAAAAAAAAGGCTCAACTAACCTCTCTGTTTTATTCCTCTCCACCTCCGACCACTCAATATTCTATAGAACTCCATTCACCTCTAATTTGTGCTTCCAAAAAATATTCCATATTTCTAAAAGGTTTTAAGATTTCCTTTTGAGTTTCTATAGAATGGCTTTTAACATATAGAGACCATTTTTAAAAAAATATTCCAATTCTGTTATTTACATCTGCCAGAGTATCCGCTCTTTCTATATTGATCTGTTGCGTTAAAGTTTTCTTTAAGTATCTGATCGTAGGTTTCTTTCTTTTTTCTATCCAAAATTTAAATATTAACTTTCTTGACAATAGTATAATCATTGTTATTAATCTCATTTCTTCTTTTTTAATTTCTTTAGGTATGTTAAAGATCAGAATATTCTCTACTTGTAAAGTTATTTTAGTTTTAACAATTTGTGATATAAGTGTTGCTACCTGGTACCAAAATTGTCTAATTTTTGGACAAAGCCAGATATAGTGTAATATATCCGGTGTATTTTTGTTACATTTTATACATACTGGGTTGGTCCTGTTGTCCCATTTTGCTCTCCTTTCTGATTATTGGGCTTCCATTTTTTTTTTTAAAGGGGAAGTAATTTCTTGGTTCAAATCTGGGGTTTCCCTGTATCGGCATATACATTATAATCTCACTTCTTGTTTCTAGTTGTTTATTAACTTTTTTCCATGCCCATAGCGTGTCTTTTATCATGACATTATTCTTTTGTTCCATCCTTAGTTCCCTTGCCGATGCAAATAGTAAAAAAGTTAGCTTCATTGGATTAGCTAATTTCTGTTCTAATTCTGGCCATACTGTCTGGCCCTTACCCGTAATCCATTCTATTGCGTATTTTAATAGAATCGCCCAGTTGTAATACTTTATATTAGGAACTCCTGCACCTCCAAGTTCTTGAGAGGCCTGCAATTTCTTTAGACTTATCCTCGCTTTTTTATCTTTCCAGATGAAGTTTTTAATTATTTTATTTATTCTTAATAGATCTGCCTTTTTTAGTAGAAATGGTAACATTTGCATTGGATATAATAGCCTTGGTAGTATCATCATTTTAATTGTCTGTATTCTGCCTGTTAAGTTTAAATATAATTTACCCCATATCCTTAGATCTCTTTTAATCTGTGTGAAAAGCGGGTGATAATTTATCTTATATGTCTTTGTTGGATCATTGTTTATTTTTATACCCAGATATGTTATATAGTCGTCTTCGACTTCAAATGGGTATTTCATATTATCTTTTCCTTTATATAACCAGTAAATTTTGGCTTTTGCAATATTTATTCTGTAACCCGACAGCTCTCCGTATTGTTCTATATTCAAGATAATCTGACTTATGTGCTTTTGCGGATTTGCAACAAACAACATCAAATCATCTGCATATAAAGCTGCTTTTATCTCAAGATCTTCAAAAATAATGCCAAACTGTATTTGTTTCAGTAAGTGTATTAATGGTTCTAATGATAAGTCAAATAATAATGGTGATAAAGGGCAGCCTTGTCGGGTGCCACAAAGCAGTGTTATAGAGTCAGATAGTTCTCCATTTATTATTATCTGTGTTTCTGCTTTAGTGTATAAATTTGTGATAAATTTTAGAAATGAGCCATTAAAATTAAACTTCTTGAGTGAAGTTACAATATGTTCCCATTCGACTCTGTTGAACGCCTTCTCTGCGTCCAAAGACAGCAGGAAGGCCTCCGGCAGACTCCCCTCTATTCCCTTCTCTTTGTTTAGTCTGTATTTTTCCATTATCTGCAATATGGTCCTCACGTGCATTGTAGATGATCTCCTATTTATAAAACCCACTTGCTCTCTTCCTATAATATCAGATATGATATTGTTCATTCTTTTGGCTATTATCTTCATAAGAATCTTATAGTCAGTATTTATCAGGGATAGAGGTCTATAAGATTGTGGTAGTGTTAGATCTTTTCCCTCTTTTGGTATAACCACTATATTTGCTGACTTAAATACTTGTGATATTGGGCCTTCTTCATTATACATATTTATGAATGTATTATATAATGGGGCTATTACTTTTTCTGATATTGTTTTATAAAAGTCTATGGGAAGACCATCTGGCCCTGCTGCTTTCGCTACTGGTAGATTCTTAATGGCATTTAGTATTTCCTCTTTCTCTATTCTTGCATTTATCATATCTTGTTGCTCTTTCGTTATTTCAGGTAATTTGATTTTTTCCCATAAATTTTTATTCTTATGTCTTTAGTCCTTTCTGTATTATAGAGCTTTTGATAAAAGTCTCTAAATGTTTCCATAATTATCTCTGTATCTGTGCTTTTCTCTTTTCCTTTTAATATAGTCTTTATGGTATTTTTGGAGTTTTGGGTTTTTGTAATTGCTGCTAAATACTTTTTGCCCCATCTGTAAAATTTTCCACTATTCCGTCTCATATCATTCTGTTCCAAAATATGTTCATTTCTTTATTTTTTAACTTGAAAATATTTTAAGTTTTTTGTGTAGGTGTTCCTCTATATTCCGCATAGGCTTGAGCTAGTTCTCTTGCGATTTTCTAGTTCCTCTATTTTTGTTGTTAGTATTTTGTTTTCCTCCAGAATCTTCTCTATTTTGTTTTCTTGGTATCTCTGTAGATCTTCTGTATCAGAGATTCTCTGCTCCATTTCTGTTATTTTGGTTATTATTTGCCTCAGTTCTTGCATAACGCATTCTAATCCTGTCTGGATTTTATCTATCTTCCCTGATAGGTCAGTTAGATGAGCCGTTATGGGGTTAGAATCTCCCTGCTCTATGCTTGAGCTTTCCATTGAGACATTACTTGTCTGTAGTTGTAGATTCACAGATTTCTTTTTCTCTGCGCTTTTTCCCTTGGGAGGCATATTAAGAGGGATGGTGTACTTTTCCATCTAGTGTTCTCTTTATATCTTTTTATATTAAGTACTGGCTACCATATCTTTCTTAGCCTGAGATTTGTGAACTGGTGATGAAGAAAAGTTTTACCTTTTTCCTTTTTCTCTTTCCCGTCTTTCCCCCTAAAGGGAAGTTAGTACCTGCCCTCTTTTGTTTATTTGCCCCGTGAACATACGCTAGATGCAGTTACACAGTACCTGTTTCCTATTTTCAGAATTTGTTTTATAGGCTACTGTGCTTTTTATTCTGTATTATAAATTTGTATTGATTTATTCATAGCAGCATTTTTGCTTAGCAATGTCCCCAATTACACTTTAACCCTCAATATCTGTTCAACCATTTCAAGCAGTTGGCCCAAAAGTAAAAGGTGTTGTGTCACAGTTTTTATTCAATAGATATGTGCAATACCTGGTGTTGCGTTTTCTTTTCTTTTCCTTTTCTCTGTTTACCTTTTTCTTTTCTTGCTTTTCCGTGTCCTCAATCCGGCCACTGCTTTTCTGGTTGTACTCCTGCACTATTTTGAGGGTCCGCGCTTCACTTCAAAGTTCACAGACTGAAAAAGAAAGCCTCCCTTTCTGCCGTCTCTGGTGCTCTTTAGCTGGTCTTCAGATCTTTCTCCTCCTCACCAGCAGCACTGCTTCCCGTCGTGGGAGCCCAATTGACTCCTCCTCTTGCTTTATGCCGCCTAGGTCTCTATTCTCTGGGGCTGATCTCGGCGGTTTCTGTGAGGCTCCGACATGGAGTCTCACCCGCACGCTCCTATGCCCCGCCCAACCGGAAACGCTATTTTTCCTGTTTTAATTCATTTGTTTTGTAGCAAATCCCATGATTCAGATAGCGCATACCATTTTAAAAGAACTTTCCAATTTATCTCTAATTATCTAATTTGTTTAAAGGGATATAAAACCCAAAGATAATAGAAAGAAGCAAATTTGATAACAGATGTAAATTGGAAACCTTTTAAAAATTGTATTCTTTATATGAATAATGAAAGAAAAAAATTGGGATTTATGTCCCTTTCATTTTCTTGGTATCCATTGTTAAAGATGCAGCAATGCACTACTGGGAGCTAGCTGAGTGCATAGAGTGAGCCAATAACACTAGGCATATATGTAGGCTCAGGAGCAGCAATGTGCTACTGGGAGCTTGCTGCTGATTAGTGGCTGCACATATATGTTTCCATGTCTTAAAGGGACATGAAACCAAAAAAATTTCTTTCATGATTCAGATAGAGAATATAATTTTAAACAACTTTCTAATTTACTTCTATTATCTAATTTGTTTCATTCTCTTGGTATCATTTGTTGAAGGAGCAGCAATGCAGTACTGGTTTCTAACTGAACACATGGGTGAGCCAATGACAATCAGTATATATATATGCAGCCACCAATCAACAGCTAGAGCCTAGGTTCTCTGCTGCTCCTGCGCCTTCCTAGATAAAGCTTTCTGCAAAGAATAACAAGAGAAGGAAGCAAATTAAATTATATAAGTAAATTGGAAATGTGTTTAAAATTGTATTCTCTATCTGAATCATGAAAGATTTTTTTTGGGTTTCATGTCCCTTTAATTCACCCATTGTGTTCAGCTAGCTCCCAGAAGTGCATTGAAGAATGAAGTAAATGTGAAAACAGTAGTAAATTGGAAAGTTGTTTCAAATTGTATGCTGTATCTGCATCATGAAATCATTTTTTTATTTTATGTCTGTCATGAATACCTCATGATTGAGATACTAAGGGGTTAATTTTCCTTAGCCTGTATGCTAGAAAACATTTTTTTTTTTTTTTTTAAAGAACTGTATTGCAGTGTTTATGTGTGCATGTGATTTCCCTTTGATATGCCAGGACCATCATAAATACATACGGCTAGATTTAGAGTTTTGTCGGTAACGACCCGCGTAGCTAACGCTGGCTTTTTTTTGGCCGCACCTTTTAAATACCGCTGGTATTTAGAGTTCACAGAATGGCTGGGTTTTCAGTGTGTTAGGCTCCAAAAAGGGAGCGTAGAGCATAATTTACCGCCACTGCAATTCTCGATACCAGCGGTGCTTACGGACGCAGCCAGCTTCAAAAACGTGCTCGTGCATGATATCCCCATAGGAAACAATGGGGCAGTTTGAGCTGAAAAAAAAACCTAACACCTGCAAAAAAGCAGCGTTAAGCTCCTAACGCAGCCCCATTGTGTGCACCTAACACTCTAACATGAACCCCAAGTCTAAACACCCCTAACCTTACACTTATTAACCCCTAATCTGCCGCCCCCGCTATCGCTGACACCAGCATATTTTTTTTAACCCCAAATCTGCCGCTCCGTACACCGCCGCAACCTACATTATACCTATGTACCCCAAATCTGCTGCCCCTAACACAGCCAACTCCTATATTATATTTATTAACCCCTAATCTGCCGTCCCCAACGTCGCCTCCACCTACCTACAATTATTAACCCCTAATCTGCCGACCGGACCACACCGCTACTATAATAAATGTATTAACCCCTAAAGCTAAGTCTAACCCTAACACTAACACCCCCCTAGCTTAAATATAATTTAAATCTAACGAAATAAATTAACTCTTATTAAATAAATTATTCCTATTTAAAGCTAAATACTTACCTGTAAAATAAACCCTAATATAGCTACAATATAAATTATAATTATATTGTAGCTATTTTAGGATTAATATTTATTTTACAGGCAACTTTGTAATTATTTTAACCAGGTACAATAGCTATTAAATAGTTAAAGGGACAGTCTACACCAGAATTTTTATTGTTTTAAAAGATAGATAATCCCTTTATTACCCATTTCACAGTTTTGCATAACTAACACATTTATAATAATATACTTTTAACCTCTGTGATTATCTTGTATCTAAGCCTCTGCAAACTGCCCCTTTTTTCAGTTCTTTTGACAGACTTGCAGTCTAGCCAATCAGTGCCTGCTCCCAGATTACTTCACGTGCACGAGCACAGTGTTATCTATATGAAATACGTGAACTAACACCCTCTAGTGGTGAAAAACTGTTAAAATGCAATCTGAAAGAGGTGGGCTTCAAGGTCTAAGAAATTAGCATATGAACCTCCTAGGTTAATCTTTCAACTAAGAATACCAAAAGAACAAAGCAAAATTGGTGATAAAAGTAAATTGGAAAATTGTTTAAAATGACATGCTCTATCTGAATCATGAAAGTTTATTTTGGCCTAGACTGTCCCTTTAATAACTATTTAATAGTTACCTAGTTAAAATAATTACAAAATTACCTGTAAAATAAATCCTAACCTAAGTTACAATTAAACCTAACACTACACTATCAATAAATTAATTAAATAAAATACCTACAATTACCTACAATTAAACCTAACACTACACTATCAATAAATTAATTAAATACAATACCTACAAATAAATACAATGAAATAAACTAACTAAAGTACAAAAATAAAAAAGAACTAAGTTACAAAAAATAAAAAAATATTTACAAACATTATAAAAATATTACAACAATTTTAAACTAATTACACCTACTCTAAGCCCCCTAATACAATAACAAAGACCCCCAAAATAAAAAAATGCCCTACCCTATTCTAAAATTAAAATAGAAAAGCTCTTTTACCTTACCAGCCCTTAAAAGGGCCCTTTGCATGCCCCAAAGAATTCAGCTCTTTTGCCTGTAAAAAGAAAACATATAATACCCCCCCCCCAACATTACAACCCACCACCCACATACCCCTAATCTAACCCAAACCCCCCTTAAATAAACCTAACACTAAGCCCCTGAAGATCTCCCTACCTTGTCTTCACAACGCCGGGTTCACCGATCGATCCAGAAGAGCCTCCAATGTCTTGATCCAAGCCCAAGCGGGGGGCTGAAGATGTCCATGATCCGACTGAAGTCTTCATCCAAGCGGGAGCTGAAGAGGTCCATGATCGGGCTGAAGTCTTCTATCAAGCGGCATCTTCAATCTTCTTTCTTCTGGATCCATGGTCATCCCGCCGACGCAGAACATCCATCTTCACCGACGACTTCCCGACGAATGACGGTTCCTTTAAGGGACGTCATCCAAGATGGCGTCCCTCGAATTCCGATTGGCTGATAGGATTCTATCAGCCAATCGGAATTAAGGTAGGAAAATTCTGATTGGCTGATGGAATCAGCCAATCAGATTCAAGTTCAATCCGATTGGCTGTTCCGATCAGCCAATAGAATGCAAGCTCAATCTGATTGGCTGATCGGATCAGCCAATCGGATTGAACTTGAATCTGATTGGCTGATTCCATCAGCCAATCAGAATTTTCCTACCTTAATTCCCATTGGCTGATGGAATCCTATCAGCCAATCGGAATTCGAGGGACGCCATCTTGGATGACGTCCCTTAAAGGAACCGTCATTCGTCGGGAAGTCGTCGGTGAAGATGGATGTTCCGCATCGGCGGGATGACCATGGATCCGAAAGAAAGAAGATTGAAGATGCCGCTTGATAGAAGACTTCAGCCCGATCATGGACCTCTTCAGCTCCCGCTTGGATGAAGACTTCAGTCGGTGTCATGATATGTTTAACTTTGCCTTTTTGTGTTATTCTGATTGCCATTCCTGTACCTTTAAATCATTTTTTCCACTTTGTCTCAGCTATATAAGCCTCCTCCCACATCATTACCTTGCTTGATATTGTTTCGCATTTCCTAAATGTGTTTCAGCTTGCCCTAACAGGGGATCCTATTGCTCCTAACAAGCTAATCCTCTGCCTTCAGCAGATTTCCACTCTGCTGCAGCTAACCTCGTTTCTGCAATAACCTGCTGTTCAGTACAGCTGATCTCTTCCTACAGCTTCCGCCTGCGGTGACGTCACACGCCAACTTCGGCTAGCGCTGCCACTCTGAACTACCATCAAGGATTACCCTCTCTAAACCGCTCTGTCTAAGCGCTTTCAAAGTAAACAGTACCAGGTACCTATTGACTCTTATGCTGATTGTATATACTTATCCTGCTTGCTAGAAGTTTACCTTATCTTGATTTTCATTGATTTCTAGTATGCTGCCTGTTTCACACATCACGCTGTGTTACTTTACACTGGTATATAGACAAGGGTTTTCTTGCTGCCTGTATCTCCCCAGTTGCCTTTTGCAGCTATAGGAACTTCCTTGCTCTTGTATTACCTGCCAGCAATTGCTGTGATTAAACCTGTGTAATCATTATACATCCCTGCAGTATTCATTGTTACTATCAGGTTCAATCCTTGCTACACATAAGCCTTTTATATCTCAGCAGTTGTGGTTCAACAACCTATTACCTATCTTACCAGATTTAATCCGTTGTTACAGAATTGACATCTTGATATATTCCAAAACAGCTAAGGACCATGTCATACATGTTAGACAAGTACTCTCACGACTTCGCTCACATTCTCTTTACGCTAAGGCTGAAAAGTGTATATTCCACACAAGCAATATCTCATTCCTTGGATATAGGATCTCAGAGTCGGGTATACAGATGGATGACTCTAAAATTACCTCCATACTGAATTGGCCTCAACCGACGAATAGGAAACAAGTACAGAGCTTTTTGGGCTTTGCGAATTTTTACAGAAAATTTATAAAAAAATTTGCTGTTATTGCCAAACCTCTTACTGACTTAACAAAGTCTCTTCATAAATTCCTGTGGACCACAGCTTCACAAAACGCTTTTGATTTGTTAAAAAAGAAATTTACCACGGCTCCTATACTACGACACCCAAACAGTCAGCTCCAATTTGTATTGGAGGTTGATGCCTCAGATTGTGCCATCGGTGCTGTGCTTTCACAAAGAGAAGATCTGAATAAGCCATTACATCCAGTCGCCTATTATTCCAGATGTTTAACCACCCCAGAAACGCACTATCCTATTGGCGATAAGGAGCTACTCGCCATCAAGGTTGCCTTCGAACAGTGGCGCCACCTGCTGGAGGGTGTTACTCATCCTACCCTAGTCTTTACAGACCACCGCAATTTGCAGTACCTTAAATCCACGAAAACTCTTTCCGCTCGTCAAGTTCGATGGAAGTTATACTTCTCTAGATTTGATTTCCTAATCACCTACAGACCTGCTGCAAAAAACGGAAAGGCAGACGCTCTTTCAAGGTTACCTGGACATTCATCCTTTTCTTTTCCAAAACAGTCTATCATACCTGAAAATAAGTTCCTCCTCTTCTTCCTTGATTCGATCCCTTATTTTCAGGAAGAACAACATCAAGATACAACAAAACCACTACATCTTTTAAAACAAAAAGCTGATTCTTTGTACTATCATGGTGAAAGGTTATATGTACCACCCTCTACTAGAAAGTTGTTACTTCATTCTGCACACGACTCTCCACTTGCAGGTCATACTGGCATACACAAAACCCAGGATCTTATTAACAGGTCATATTGGTGGCCTGATATGAGCACTGACATAACGGACTATATCAACTCTTGTTCAATCTGTGCCACTTCCAAAAGATCAAAACATCGACCCTATGGGTTACTAATGCCTCTTCCTACTCCAACACGACCATGGGCAGAGATTGCCTTAGATTATATTGTGGATCTTCCAAGATCAAATCATAATATCACAATTCTAGTTGTGGTAGATTTGTTCAGCAAAATGTTGCATCTGATACCTTTTCATAAGTTACCTTCTGCTGCGGAAACAATACAATTACTTTTACATAACGTTTTCAGACTACATGGCCTTCCACAACGGATTGTTTCTGACCGAGGTTCCCAGTTTACTAGTGGCTTGTGGTCAGAATTCTGCAAGGTCTTCAACATTGACAAACGGCTCTCAACTTCTTACCATCCCCAGACCAACGGGCAGACCGAGAGGTCTAACCAAAGCATAGAACAATTCCTACGATGCTACTGCCAAGTCAACCAGGATACCTGGTCCCAACATCTCCCTTACGCAGAATTTGCGTTCAATAACAGTATTCATTCCACTACCAAACAGTCACCATTTTTCATAAATTATGGCTTCCATCCTACTTTCCAACTACTTCCAGAAGGAACCTCTTCACCACATATCAGTGATCTCTCTAATGTAATCTCTTCAACTTTTACGATAGTTTCTCAGGCTATTGAAGAAGCAAAAAATAAACAAAAGAAATATTACTACCTAAGAAGGTGTACTCCACCCTGTTATTCACTCAGTGATTTGGTATGGTTGTCTACCAAGAACCTGAGGCTAAATACTCCTAGTAAAAAACTCACACCTCTATACATCGGTCCTTATCCCATAACCAAAATCATTAATGATAACGCTGTTCGCCTACAACTACCAAGCACTCTCAAGATACACCCATGGTTCCATGTCTCCTTGATTAAACCTTATCGAACCGTTCGCGACCCAACTCCCAAGCAGCGGATTTGTCCTGTGACCATCGATCCCAACGTTGAATATGAGGTCCACTCTATCTTGGATTCCAGGGTCTCTCGTGGACATCTACAGTACTTGATACGATGGAAGGGTTATTCTGAGGAACATAACTCCTGGGAACCAGCTGTTAACATATCTGCCCCCAGACTTATTTCTCGCTTTCACCAGAGGAACCCTGACCGTCCACATCCATGAGCCTCTGAGCGGCTCATTTGGGTGGGGCATCCTGTCATGATATGTTTAACTTTGCCTTTTTGTGTTATTCTGATTGCCATTCCTGTACCTTTAAATCATTTTTTCCACTTTGTCTCAGCTATATAAGCCTCCTCCCACATCATTACCTTGCTTGATATTGTTTCGCATTTCCTAAATGTGTTTCAGCTTGCCCTAACAGGGGATCCTATTGCTCCTAACAAGCTAATCCTCTGCCTTCAGCAGATTTCCACTCTGCTGCAGCTAACCTCGTTTCTGCAATAACCTGCTGTTCAGTACAGCTGATCTCTTCCTACAGCTTCCGCCTGCGGTGACGTCACACGCCAACTTCGGCTAGCGCTGCCGCTCTGAACTACCATCAAGGATTACCCTCTCTAAACCGCTCTGTCTAAGCGCTTTCAAAGTAAACAGTACCAGGTACCTATTGACTCTTATGCTGATTGTATATACTTATCCTGCTTGCTAGAAGTTTACCTTATCTTGATTTTCATTGATTTCTAGTATGCTGCCTGTTTCACACATCACGCTGTATTACTTTACACTGGTATATAGACAAGGGTTTTCTTGCTGCCTATATCTCCCCAGTTGCCTTTTGCAGCTATAGAAACTTCCTTGCTCTTGTATTACCTGCCAGCAATTGCTGTGATTAAACCTGTGTAATCATTATACATCCCTGCAGTATTCATTGTTACTATCAGGTTCAATCCTTGCTACACATAAGCCTTTTATATCTCAGCAGTTGTGGTTCAACAACCTATTACCTATCTTACCAGATTTAATCCGTTGTTACAGTCGGATCATGGACATCTTCAGCCCCCCGCTTGGGCTTGGATCAAGACATCAGAGGCTCTTCTGGATCGATCAGTGAACCCGGCGTGGTGAAGACAAGGTAGGGAGATCTTCAGGGGCTTAGTGTTAGGTTTATTTAAGGGGGGTTTGGGTTAGATTAGGGGTATGTGGGTGGTGGGTTGTAATGTTGGGGGGGGGATATTGTATGGGTTTTTTTTTACAGGCAAAAGAGCTGAATTCTTTGGGGCATGCCCCGCAAAGGGCCCTTTTCAAGGCTGGTAAGGTAAAAGAGCTTTTCTATTTTAATTTTAGAATAGGGTAGGGCATTTTTTTATTTTGGGGGTCTTTGTTATTTTATTAGGGGGTTTAGAGTAGGTGTAATTAGTTTAAAATTGTTGTAATATTTTTCTAATGTTTGTAAATATTTTTTTATTTTTTGTAACTTAGTTATTTTTTATTTTTTGTACTTTAGTTAGTTTATTTCATTGTATTTATTTGTAGGTATTGAATTTAATTAATTTATTGATAGTGTAGTGTTAGGTTTAATTGTAGATAATTGTAGGTATTTTATTTAATTAATTGATAGTGTAGTGTTAGGTTTAATTGTAACTTAGGTTAGGATTTATTTTACAGGTAATTTTGTAATTATTTTAACTAGGTAACTATTAAATAGTTAACTATTTAATAGCTATTGTACCTGGTTAAAATAAATACAAAGTTGCCTGTAAAATAAATATTAATCCTAAAATAGCTGCAATATAATTATAATTTATATTGTAGCTATATTAGGGTTTATTTTACAGGTAAGTATTTAGCTTTAAATAGGAATAATTTATTTAATAAGAGTTAATTTATTTCGTTAGATTTAAATTATATTTAATTTAGGGGGTGTTAGGGTTAGAATTAGCTTTAGGGGTTAAAAAAATTATTAGAGTAGCGGTGAGGTACGGTCGGCAGATTAGGGGTTAATGCTCGAATTTAGGTGGCGGCGATGTTAGGGAGGGAAGATTAGGGGTTAATACTATTTATTATAGAGTTATTGAGGCGGGAGTGATGCGGATTAGGGGTTAATACATTTATTATAGTAGCGGTGTGGTCCGGTCGGCAGATTAGGGGTTAATAAGTGTAGGTAGGTGGAGGCAACGTTGGGGGCAGCAGATTAGGGGTTAATAAATATAATATAGGGGTTGGCGGTGTTAGGGGCAGCAGATTAGGGGTACATAGGGATAATGTAGGTGGCGGCGGTGTGCAGTCGGCAGATTAGGGGTTAAAAAATTTTAATAGAGTGGCGGCGATGTGGGGGGCCTCAGTTTAGGGGTACATAGGTAGTTTATGGGTGTTAGTGTACTTTAGAGCACAGTAGTTAAGAGCTTTATGAACCGGCGTTAGCCCAGAAAGCTCTTAACTCCTGTTTTTTTTTTGCGGCTGGAGTTTTGTCGTTAGATTTCACTTCAGCCACGACTCTAAATACCGGTGTTAGAAAGATCCCATTGAAAAGATAGGATACGCAAATGACGTAAGGGGATCTGCGTTATGGAAAAGTCGCGGCTGGAAAGTGAGCGTTAGACCCTTTCCTGACTGACTCTAAATACCAGCGGGCGGTAAAAAACAGCGTTAGGAGCCTCTAACGCTGGTTTTGACGGCTAATGCAGAACTCTAAATCTAGGCCTTTGTAAGGTACACAGAAAAGAACTTTTATTGTCTAAATGGTCATTTTATTACCCCAACTAGGGACAGGGGAATGTGTTTATATTCAAATTCAAATGTTAGAACGAATGTTATTGTAGAAATTTGATTTACATAATAGAATGTTGATAAGAACGAATATTCTTAAAAATTATCGAATGTTATTTACAGTTTTCGAATGTCACGTTCGAATTTGAATGTCACATTCGAATGTCACATTCAAATTCGAATATTGCATTTATAAAACACAATTGTAGACTAGAAATACTATTTAAAATTCAAATGTCACATTCAAATTCGAATGTCACATTCAAATTTGAATATTACATTTATAAAACACAGTATTAGACTAGAAATACTATTTCGAATTTGAATGTCACATTCGAATTCCAATGTAGCATTAAAATTCGAATATTACATTTATTAAACACAGTTGTAGACTAGAAATACTATTTCGAATTTGAATCTTTTACATTCGAATTCGAATGTCACATTCAAATTCAAATATTACATTACAAAATTGAATGAATAAATAGCTAAACATTCTATTATTCGACCGAATATTTTCGAATTTTATTGAAAAATTCGAAAATAGAATGTTAGAATGTTATATAAACATTCGAAATTTGATTAGAACGAACAAATGTATCAAAATTCGTTTTAAATTTTGAATTTTTAGAAACATTCGCCCATCCCTAAGCCCAACCTTTCAGCTCTGGGACTGATGGAACACAGAGACTCTATCCAGGAACTACACTGGGGTCATTGATAGGACAGGCAGTAAATGACTTCTTTTATATATAATAATGCTTCAGAAACACAAAGAATGCAATATATATGGTGTTTGGTATCAAACTACTCTTCACAACATCACTAAGAGATTGCCTTTCAGTGTATATAGAATAGATTTACCTAAAGGAAATTATAAGGTGTTCCATAATTTCAGGCAAAGACTCAGGAATTTTATTACCTGTCGTAAAAGAGAGGGGAGTGGATATTTCTGGCAAAAGAGACGGGTTTCCTAGGCCTCTGGAAAGAGGGTGGGTCATATCATGGAAACTTGTATGAGAATTTTGTGTTTTAACAATGAAAGGGTTAATTCTTACATGGGAGCCTGTATACCAACAGAGTGAGGGACCATCTTTTCCTGCCAACCTCCCTGGCACAGATATCCAAAGCTAGTAAAGGTTTTCTGTTATTTCTCCTTTTTATTTTAAAACTGTTTGCTTGTGTTTAATTTGTTAACATCTTTTTATTAACAATGCATTGTGCTAATTTTTCGCATAATAAATATTAAATTATTAAGTTTCCGCCTTTGTCTAATATTTGAACCACGTTACTGAAAGAGACTGGTTGTATTAGTACTGTGATTTTAGGTTATTTTTTGATAAATTGTATTCTGGGTTTCCTTAGGATTTCCCAAAAAATTGTAAGTGGTGGCAGCTTATTTAGTCTGAGTGGCAGTAAAGGGGAGTTTTGGGCATTTTTTTCTGTCTAGTACAGACTAGAGAGTGTTGTCAACCCTTGCACCCACTGAACTAAGTTACAGTGGCTAGACTGTGACAGATTAGTGACAGTAGAAAGGGTCGGTTAACCCTTTTTGTGCCAAACAAGTGACTGGCGCAGGGTTGGTTAACCCTGGTCGTCACAATGTCCCTTTAAAGGTGTTTTTGCAGTGCCGTTATCGTTCACAGTAAAACTTGTTCTGTGCTGCAAGAAGTGAACAGCTACAAGATAGATTGTTACATTGATTATAAAGGAGCTGAACTCACAACTCATGGTTGTGTTGAGGGTAGGGTTGCCACCTCGGCCATGTTTTCCTGGACACTTCTGAGTTACACATGCTGCAGGATGTGCAGGGAGGAACATGCATTGTGCTGCTGGACAGCACAAAAATAGTGACCCTGGACAGCACAATGCATGTTCCTCTCTGCACACCTTGCAGCATGTGTAACTCAGAAGTGTCCAGGAAAACATTGCCAAGGTGGCAACTCTAGTTGAGGGGTGGTTTCACAGTTTTTTTGAGTTGTGATAACTTGGCAAGTTGTTTCAGCTAGATATTAGTTGTACCAGTAATTTTTACTATATATTACCTATATATTACCCATCATCCTTTTCACAAACACTATTGGGTTTATTTTAACTTCTTAGAAAACTTTACATTTTATTAGTTTTTTTTCTGCAGGTTACATTTCATTCTAGGTACAAACAAGAGAGAGAGAGGTTTGACAGTACCCAGCACTCACAAAACACTATAATTAGTAACAATATGCATTGAAAACCGGATTGTGTCAAGAACTGGTTATTAAAACGTAACTTTTACTATTGATTGAATAAAAAATGTGGTAAATAGTACCAAATGTATAGCATGAATATGTGAGACATACACTTAAAACTTAGGTTAAAAAGGAGATCAGGACTGTGTGTGTGAGACTTCAAAAACAAAATTACTCCCTGGGTATTAGTTACAATACATCATAACCCTCAAGGCTCAGAGAATACACGGATTGCTCTAAAGCTAATCTAAAAAGGGGATTGACCCCAACAACATTACCTAATCTGAGCAATACTGGTATCTAGAGCAGGAGAGAAAGCGGTTAGTAAGTGACTGATTATGGAAGGCAATTGCCTCATCAATATTAGCTTAAAAAGGTCCAAGGTAAATACAAATTAGCAAGTCTCATGCCTGCCTATTGGATGGGAATGTGAGTGTGTCACGCGTGTGTGGTGTCAGAGCGTGGAGGCGCAGCTGCGCTACCTGCTGCTGCCTGTCTTAGGACTACTAGCTATGATGACACTCGCGGGATGAGCCGCCTGACTCCACGTGATGTCTGAGGCTCACACACTGCACCATCTAGGCCGGCCCAGCCCACAGTAGTAGACAACGACAGCAACATGTGAAGAGAGAGTGAGGTATGAATGGTGCGTGGTGGAGGTCTCTGAAGGGACCGGAGGCTGGAGCGGGCATACAATGACTTTACTGTTAAATGTAATATGGCATCAATTGACAATTCACCTAAAGCAGTCAGTACCTTTAATGTATAGGCGCTGGGCGCTGGCTGCTCAGGTCAACCGTCAATTGATGCCATATTACATTTAACAGGAAACTGGAAAGTCATTATATTTTACTTTATATATAATATTCAAATGTACTATCTGGTGGTTGGTGGACCAAAAAAAATCACATGGCTTATAGCTAACAAGGAAATATAAATTTTTCTGTGAGAAATATTATATATTATGTAATGGATAACATTACAAAGGAGATTAGATAGGGTTTTACAGGGTTTAGTTTGTATTGCTTATAGCTAGTGCATTTTGCACCCAGTTTACTCTGGGGCAATGCTTGCTGCCCATGTATGGGGATATGCACGCTGCAGTTTATTTTGAGTGTGCTGACCAGGACATGGGATGTATGATCAGTCCATAAAGATTTTCAGGGGTGGACAAATGTTATTGAACATTATGGCGGCTGAAGTGTTGAGACTTGAGTCAACCTGTTACCAGAGACAGAGCAAAGGATGGTGAGTTAGGGGAGATGCATAGGGAGGGCTCTCAATGCCGGGCAGTAGCTGCATGTAATGTGGAGATGTGTGTGTGTTGGGGGGTGTTGGTATAGGCTTGTTGGCAATCCTTTTGATTTAGCTTTCTAATAAGGTGTCTCCTCCTGCCCCAACAGTACCTCACCACTTTGTGCCAGTTAATTTCTAAAATAAACCAACTACTTCACTTTTTTTTTTTTTTCTTTTCTAAAACAAGACAGAATATTGAGACTTCTCCATCAGTCTAACAAAAGTAAGACTGCAATGAAGAGGGAGACACCGGATATATAATATAAAATACTCCAGCTTTATTTTTAAACTCCATTAGATGCAGTCTTACCTTTGTTAGACTGATGGAGAAGTCTCAATATTCTGTCTAAATTAGGTCAGTGAGATTTCATTGCAGATTTGATACCAGTTGATTGACACCCCCGGTCGGCATTCAGCGATGTGTGTCGGACATGATAAGCTGAGCGGACCATGTTGGACAGACCTTTGTTAAATCTGCCCTTTAGCCTCAGTGACTGTGTTCCACCCTGCCAGATTTTTTTAAATACATTTTTGCATGATTTGTGGATTCCAATTGACCTCTTGAAACTTCATTTTGTTCTGTTTTACAAAGCATGATTTTATTTTCATTAAACAGACATCACAATTAAAATCAAACTTTTTTGGTTCAGACAGAGAGGACCAGTCTTCAGACTCGCCAGAAACAGCAGTTATGAAGCAGTGGTCTAAAGACCTTTGATAAAAGGCCTCAGAGCATTCAATCTTTATAGGTTTTTCAATTTACTTAAATTATCTTCAAATTTACTTTGTTGTCTTGGTATCTTTTGTTGAAAAGCAAATGTGCATATAAATAGCAGCAGCAATGCAGTACTGGGAGCAAGCGGGTGATTGATGGTTACACATTTATGCCACTTATCATTGGATTACCAGATGTGTTTAACAACTTATAAAGTTCTGCTCGGGAGCCACATACATTGCAACTCCCAAGCAGGATACCACTGGTGATTAGCGGATATGTGCGACTACTGTTCCTGATTGGCTGACCATCTTTCTATTGCTTGGGAGCAGCCATACTTGTGACTCCCAAGTGCTACTATGGGCTAGATTTATCAAAGGCTTCGCCTCGCTACAACTTCAGTCAGTATTTATCAAGCAGCGGTCATCAGACCGCT
This sequence comes from Bombina bombina, assembly GCF_027579735.1. Taxonomy (NCBI): domain Eukaryota; kingdom Metazoa; phylum Chordata; class Amphibia; order Anura; family Bombinatoridae; genus Bombina; species Bombina bombina. Next base: position 51,681,671 of record NC_069510.1, on the reverse strand, counting down.
GGTACCTACACTCTTCTCCACCTCTTAGGTGGAGAATTTCAATCTTCCCGGTCTCGACCGACCGGGGAGATTGACGGCTCCTGCCCGCCCTTGATTGGCTGTGCAGGGGCAGTGGGCGGCGTTGCACAAGAGCGCAAAATAGCTGAATTGCACCAATGGAATTCTGCCCATCAGAGGTGAGCTGTGGCGGACAGGGGCGCATATGTACGCTCCTGTCTGCCAACGCTTGATAAATCGGGCCCTATGTGTTTATACCCTTTTAGAGTGTTTATATATAAAGTAATGTTTTTTTCAATAATGCAAAATGACATGCTGGAACAAATTAGGAGATGTAATTTCTCTTGCAAGGTGTATCCAGTCCACGGATTCATCCTTTACTTGTGGGATATTCTCATTCCCTACAGGAAGTGGCAAAGAGAGCACACAGCAGAGCTGTCCATATAGCTCCCCCTCTAGCTCCACCCCCCAGTCATTCTCTTTGCCGGCTCTAAGCACTAGGGTCTCTCTACGGGAGGGTAAAGTGAATGTTGTGTTAGAATTGTAGTTTTATATCTTCAATCAAAAGTTTGTTATTTTTAAATGGTACCGGTTTGTACTATTTACTCTCTAGCAGAAAAGTGATGAAGATTTCTGCTGAGAGGAAAATGATTTTAGCATGTTGTAACTAAAATCCACTGCTGTTCCCATACAGGACTGAGGAGTACCAGAAAACTTCAGTTGGGGGGAACAGTTTGCAGGGTTATCTGCAATAAGGTATGTTCAGTCATTTATTTCTAGACAAGACTGAGATAATGCTAGAAGACTGACAAGATCCCCATGTGGGGAGGGTAAGCTATGTTCTGAGACTTAGTAAAGAATTGAATGCTTACATAACAGGGCTAATGAGGCTGGTTGACACTAATTCAGGGCAATCGATTATTTATTTAAGAAATACTCGTTGGAGACACTTTTTTAAGCACTTTGGAGTGTTTTCTGGGGTTATTATCCACATGGCTTAAATTTAGTCACTCAGAAGTGATTTTTGTAGGCCTCACAACTCCGGAGTGGAGTGGGAGGGGCCTAATTTCGCGCCTCAGGTGCGCAGTTAGAATTGAAAGACAGTTCATGCTGCTTCACATGGAGGGTCCAGCTGCTGATTGAGGGCCTAAAAGAAGCTTTTTTCCCCCAAAACTGATCCCTAAGGGCAGGTAGGGCCACAGCAGTAAGCTGTGGCAAGGTGCTGTAGTTGTTTAACCGGTTGCTGGCTTTAGGCTGCTCCGGTTTGGGCATTAAGGGGTTAATCGTTCTGCAACTTGTGGTGCAATCATATTAAAGCCTTAGGTACATACTGTGAAAATTTCAAAAGGATTGCTGCATTTTTCACTGTTTTGTAAAATTGTGTGCTCTTTTTATTTCTTAAAGGCAGTAACGTTTTTTCAAATTGTGTTTTTTATTTGATTAAAGTGTTTTCCAAGCCTGCTTGTGTATGCTACTAGTCTGTTAAACATGTCTGACACTAAGGAAAATCCTTGTTCAATGTGTTTAGAAGCCATGGTGGAACCCCCTCTCAGAATGTGTCCCAATTGCACTAATATGTCTATACACTTTAAAGATCATATTGTTGCACTTAAAAGTGTGGCCCTAGATGATTCTCAGACTGAAGGTAATGAGGATAGTCCGTCTACCTCTCCCCATGTGTCACAACCAGTTGCGCCTGCGCAAGCGATGCCTAGTACATCTAGTGCGTCTGCCCCTATTACATTGCAACAACTAGCGACAGTCATGGATAATTCCCTTGTGGCCTTTCTATCCAAACTGCCAGTTTTCCCTGCAAAGCGCGATAGCTCTGTTTTAAGAACAGATTATGAGCAGTCTGAAGCTTTGGTAGCCTTATCTGATGTGCCCTCACAACACTCTGAAGTGGGGGTGAGGGATTTGATGTCTGAGGGAGAAATTTCAGATTCAGGAAAGGTTTCTCATCAGGCAGAGTCAGATTCATTAGCGTTTAAATTTAAATTGGAACACCTCCGCGTATTGCTCAGGGAGGTATTAGCTACTCTGGATGATTGTGACCCTATGGTGGTCCCAGAGAAGTTGTGTAAAATGGACAAGTACCTAGAGGTCCCTGTATACACTGATGCGTTTCCGATCCCTAAGAGGGTTGCGGATATTGTTACTAGGGAGTGGGATAGACCAGGTGTCCCTTTTGTTCCCCCCCCCCTTATTTTTAAGAAAATGTTCCCCATAACTGACCCCAGGCGGGACTCGTGGCAGACGGTCCCTAAGGTAGAGGGGGCTGTTTCTTCACTTGCTAAACGCACAACCATACCAATTGAAGACAGTTGTGCTTTTAAAGATCCTATGGATAAAAAATTGGAAGGTTTACTTAAGAAAATTTTTGTTCAACAAGGTTTTCTTCTCCAATCTATTGCCTGCATTATTCCTGTAACTACTGCAGCGGCTTTCTGGTTTGAGGCGCTGGAGGAGTCGCTCCAGACGTAGACCTCATATGACGAAATTATGGATAGAATTAAGGCTCTAAAGCTGGCTAATTCTTTTATCACAGATGCCGCTTTGCAATTAGCTAAGTTAGCGGCAAAAAATTCAGGTTTCACCATTATGGCGCGCAGAGCGCTTTGGCTCAAGTCATGGTCGGCCGATGTGTCATCAAAATCCAAATGATTAAATATCCCTTTCAAAGGAAAGACCCTTTTCGGGCCAGAATTGAAAGAGATTATTTCAGAAATCACCAGTTGTAAGGGCCATGCTCTCCCTCAGGACAAGCCCTTTAAGGCTAAAAACAAAGCTAATTTTCGTTCCTTTCGTAATTTCAGGAGCGGTCCCGCTTCAGCCTCTACAGCTGCAAAGCAAGAGGGTAACGCTTTACAGCCCAAGGCAACCTGGAAGCCTTACCAGGGCTGGAACAAGGGTAAACAGGCCAAAAAGCATGCAGCTGCTACCAAGACAGCATGAAGGGGTAGCCCCCGATCCGGGACCGGATCTAGTAGGGGGCAGACTTTCTCTCTTTGCTCAGGCCTGGGCAAGAGATGTTCACGATCCCTGGGCTTTAGAGATTGTTACCCAGGGATATCTTCTAGAATTCAAGGACTCCCCTCCAAGGGGAAGGTTCCACATTTCTCGTCTGTCTACAGACCAGATAAAGAAAGAGGCGTTCTTACGCTGTGTAGAAGATCTACATACGATGGGAGTGATATACCCAGTTCCAATTGCAGAACAAGGACTGGGTTTTTACTCAAACCTGTTTGTGGTTCCCAAAAAAGAAGGAACTTTCAGACCAATCCTGGATCTAAAAATTCTAAACGGTTTCCTCAGAGTCCCATCATTCAAGATGGAGACCATTCGGACAATCTTACCTATGATCCAGGAAGGTCAATATATGACTACCGTGGATCTAAAGGATGCGTACCTGCATATTCCTATCCACAAAGATTATCACCAGTTCCTCAGGTTCGCTTTTCTAGACAAGCATTACCAGTTTGTGGCTCTTCCATTCGGTTTAGCCACTGCTCCCAGAATTTTCACAAAGGTGCTAGGGTCCCTTCTGGTGGTTCTAAGTCCGCGGGGCATAGCAGTGGCGCCTTATTTGGATGACATTTTAATTCAGGCGCCGTCTTTTCACAGAGCCAAGGCTCACACAGAGATTGTATTGGCCTTTCTAAGGTCTCACGGGTGGAAGGTGAACATCAAAAAGAGTTCTCTGTCCCCACTCACAAGGGTTCCCTTCCTAGGAACACTAATAGATTCGGTAGAAATGAAAATATTTCTGACGGAGGTCAGAAAGTTGAAACTTTTAACTACTTGCCGAGTTCTTCATTCCATTCCTCGGCCATCTGTAGCTCAGTGCATGGAGGTAATCGGGTTAATGGTAGCGGCAATGGACATAGTCCCTTTCGCTCGGATACATCTCAGACCACTGCAACTATGCATGCTCAATCAGTGGAATGGGGATTATGCAGATTTGTCTCCTCAAATACAGTTGGACCAGGAAACCAGAGTTTCTCTTCTCTGGTGGTTGTCTCAGGATCACCTGTCTCAGGGAATATGTTTCCGCAGACCAGAGTGGATCATTGTAACGACCGACGCCAGTCTGTTAGGCTGGGGTGCAGTCTGGGACTCCCTGAAAGCTCAAGTCTTATGGTCTCGGGAAGAATCTCTTCTCCCGATAAACATTCTGGAACTGAGGGCGATATTCAACACGCTTCAGGCATGGACTCAACTAGCTGCGGCCAAATTCATCAGATTTCAGTCGGACAACATAACGACTGTAGCTTACATCAATCATCAGGGGGGAACAAAGAGTTCCCTAGCGATGAAGGAAGTAACCAAAATAATCAGATGGGCGGAGGACCACTCCTGCCATCTCTCAGCAATTCACATCCCAGGAGTAGACAACTGGGAGGCGGATTTTCTGAGTCGTCAGACTTTTCACCCGGGGGAGTGGGAACTCCATCCGGAGGTATTTGCCCAGCTGACTCAGCTATGGGGCATTCCAGAGTTGGATCTGATGGCGTCCCGTCAGAACACCAAGCTTCCGCTCTACAGATCCAGGTCCCGGGACCCCAAGGCGGCATTGATAGATGCTCTAGCAGCGCCTTGGTCCTTCAATCTGGCTTATGTTTTCCCACCGTTTCCTCTTCTCCCTCATCTGATTGCCAGAATCAAGCAGGAGAAGGCGTCAGTGATTTTGATAGCGCCTGCGTGGCCACGCAGGACTTGGTATGCAGACCTAATGGGCATGTCATCTGCCCCACCATGGACACTGCCAGCGAGGCAGGACCTTCTAATACAGGGTCCGTTTAAGCATCCAAATCTAGTTTCTCTATGTCTGACTGCTTGGAGGTTGAACGCTTAATTCTATCAAAGCGTGGTTTCTCTGAGTCAGTTATAGATACTCTGATTCAGGCTAGAAAGCCTGTCACCAGGAAAATCTACCATAAGATATGACGGAAATATCTTTGTTGGTGTGAATCCAAGGGTTACTCATGGAGTAAGATTAGGATTCCCAGGATATTGTCTTTTCTCCAAGACGGATTGGAGAAAGGATTGTCGGCTAGTTCTTTAAAGGGACAGATATCTGCTCTGTCTATCCTTTTACACAAGCGTCTGGCAGAGGTACCAGACGTTCAAGCGTTTGCACAGGCTTTAGTCAGAATCAAGCCTGTCTATAAACCCATGGCTCCGCCATGGAGTCTAAATCTAGTTCTTTCAGTTCTTCAAGGGGTTCCGTTTGAACCTTTACATTCCATAGATATTAAGTTGTTATCTTGGAAAGTTTTGTTTTTGGTAGCTATCTCTTCTGCTCGAAGAGTCTCAGAATTATCTACCTTACAGTGTGATTCACCTTACCTGGTGTTCCATGCAGATAAGGTAGTTTTGCGTACTAAACCTGGTTTTCTTCCTAAAGTGGTTTCTAACAAGAATATTAACCAGGAAATTGTTGTTCCTTCTCTGTGTCCCAATCCTTCTGCGAAGAAGGAACGTCTGTTGCACAATCTTGATGTAGTTCGTGCTCTAAAGTTCTATTTACAAGCAACTAAGGATTTCAGACAAACATCTTCCTTGTTTGTTATCTATTCTGGTAAAAGGAGAGGTCAGAAAGCGACTGCTACCTCTCTTTCCTTTTGGCTGAAAAGCATCATCCGTTTGGCCTATGAGACTGCTGGCCAGCAGCCTCCTGAAAGAATTACTGCCCATTCTACCAGAGCAGTGGCTTCCACATGGGTTTTCAAGAATGAGGCTTCTGTTGAACAGATTTGTAAGGCAGTGACTTGGTCTTCACTGCATACTTTTGCCAAATTTTACAAATTCGATACTTTTGCTTCTTCGGGAGAAAGGTTTTGCAAGTAGTGGTGCCTTCCGTTTAAGGTACCTGTCTTGTTCCCTCCCTTCATCCGTGTCCTAAAGGATTTGGTATTGATATCCCACAAGTAAAGGATGAATCCGTGGACTGGATACACCTTGCAAGAGAAAACAGAATTTATGCTTACCTGATAAATTACTTTCTCTTGCGGTGTATCAAGTCCACGGCCCGCCCTGGCAATTAAGTCAGTTAAATTTTTTTTGTTTAAACTACAGTCACCACTGCACCCTATGGTTTCTCCTTTTTCTTCCTAACCTTTGGTCGAATGACTGGGGGGTGGAGCTAGAGGGGGAGCTATATGGACAGCTCTGCTGTGTGCTCTCTTTGCCACTTCCTGTAGGGAATGAGAATATCCCACAAGTAAAGGATGAATCCGTGGACTGGATACACCGCAAGAGAAAGTAATTTATCAGGTAAGCATAAATTCTGTTTTTTGCATATCCTTTTAACTCAGACAGACTTGCGTTTAATAATTTGTCTAAAAACAACACTCCAGATAAAGAAAATTATTATCTACAATATCAGTAAGTTTTCTTAGTAAACTTTTACTATTTACCATCCAAAATCAGAAACCACCAATAGGATCAAAAGTTCACTGGTATGTGGCCCCCACCCCAGTATATCTAATCTAATTTTCCGTTCCTTAACCTTGTCATGTTTACTGGTTTCCTGTTTTTAACTTCATGACAACTCAAATTCTAATCTACAGGTACCAAATAGATGTATTTATTATTATTTATGGCTATTTGTTGTGTTGGTGTAAGAGCTGGTTCCAGAAAACAAAAAACGAAATACTGAATGTTTTATAGTCAGGGCTAGTGAATGTTTTATAGGGAGGGCTAGTGAAAGTTTTAAAGACAGGGCTAGTGAATGTTTTATAGGCAGGACTAGTGATTGTTTTAAAGACAGGACTAGTGAACGCTCTATAGGCAGGGCTAGTGAATGTATTATAGGCAGGGCTAGTGATTGTTTTATAGGCAGGGCTAGTGAATGTTTTATAGGCAGGGCTAGTGAATGTTTTATAGGCAGGGCTAGTGAATGTTTTATAGACAAGGCTAGTGATTGTTTTATAGGCAGGGCTAGTGAATGTTTTATAGGCAGGGCTAGTGAATGTTTTATAGACAAGGCTAGTGATTGTTTTATAGGCAGGGCTAGTGATTGTTTTATAGGCAGGGCTAGTGATTGTTTTATAGGCAGGGCTAGTGAATGTTTTATAGGCAGGGCTAGTGAATGTTTTATAGACAAGGCTAGTGATTGTTTTATAGGCAGGGCTAGTGATTGTTTTATAGGCAGGGCTAGTGAATGTTTTAAAGACAGGGCTAGTGAATGTTTTAAAGACAGGGCTAGTGAAGTAAAAATGAGGGGTTTGATTTTTTAGAACACTGGGCTGATTTTTCACTAGGGTACAATTTGTACAGTAAGGATGGATTGCATCTGAATGACATGGGTGCAGGTGTGTTGGGGGAAAGGATGGTAGCACGTTTAGAGAACCTTTTAAACTAGGCAAAGGGGGGAGGGTCAGTTAGAACACAATAGAACAGAGAGATCAGTCTGTGAATATGTCCCTTAATATCTCAAGGAAGGGATTACTTAAGAAATGTCACATTAGAAAGTATAGAGGAAAGCGCACCAAGTAGCAGCAGAAAGCACATGAAAATTAAATGTATGACAACAAATGCAAGAAGCATGACAGGTAAAATGGGGGAGCTGACGCTCTTAGTTGCAGAAGAGGACTATGATGTTATCAGTATAACTGAAACTTGGTGGGATGATTCGCATGACTGGGCAGTTAACTTAGAGGGGTATACTTTATTTAGGAGGGACAGGAATAATAAAAGGGGTGGAGGAATCTGCATGTATATTAAACCTAACCTTAAACCTACAATAAGGGAAGATATTTATGATATAAGTGACAATGTAGAGACCCTGTGGGTTGAAATAAAGAGTGGGGGGAAAAATCCCCAAAAAAATATTATTAGGAACATGCTACAAGCTTCCCAACATTAGTGACTCAGAGGAAACTCAACTACTAATCCAAATAGGTAAGGCTGCTAATAACAGTGCTGTAATTATGGGAGATGTTAACTACCCTGATATAAACTGGGCCAATGAAACTAGTAATTCAGCTAAGGGGGATAGATTTTTAAATGTTCTCAGGGATAACTTCTTGTCACAATTTTTAGAGGAGCCAACTAGGAGTAAAGCTATATTGGATTTAGTGCTATCAAACAATACAGATATAATATTAAACATAGAAGTTAAAGAACATTTGGGTAACAGTGATCATAACATGGTCACATTTGAAATCTCTTTTCATATGCAGTGTCTTAAAGGTTTAACTAAGACTTTTAATTTCAAGAAAGCAAAATTCAACGATTTAAGGAAATCATTAAATAATATAAATTGGGACAATGTATTTTCTAATAAAAATACAGAGGATAAATGGATAATATTTAAAAATTTGTTAAATAAATATACATATCAACATATGGTTATAAAAATAAAAATAAAAAAACAAAGCCGTTGTGGCTAAATAAAAATGTGTTAAGAGAAAAAACGTAGGGCATTTAAATTATTAAAAGAAAATAGTACAGACTCAACATACAATATTTATAAGGAATGTAACAAAGCATGCAAAAAAGCAATCAAATTAGCCAAAATTGAAAATGAAAAATTAATTGCCAAGGATTCTAAGTCTAACCCTAAAAGGTTCTTTAAGTACATAAATAGCAAAAAATCTAAGAAGGATAATATAGGTAGGTACATTAAAATGCATGGAGGGTAGCATGATAAATAATGACAGGGAGAAGGCTGAGGTACTAAATCAATTTTTTTCTTCAGTATACACAAGAGAGGAACCATTGAATGATACTTTGGAACAGAATAGAACATGCCAGTCCATACCACTAACTGGGTTTTGTTTAGAGGATATCAGGAACAAACTGGAAAATATTAAGGTAAATAAAACTCCAGGCCCAGATGGAATGCACCCAAGGGTGTTAAGGGAACTTAGCACTGTTATAGACAAACCTTTACTCTTAATTTTTCAAGACTCATTATCCTCAGGCATGGTACCCCAGGATTGGAGTAAAGCTGATGTGGTGCCACTCTTCAAAAAGGGAAGCAGGGATGATCCAGGAAGCTATAGACCAGTTAGTCTGACATCAATAGTGGGGAAGATATTTGAAGGGATTATAAGGGATTATATTGATGAGCATATTCGTGTAAACAAGATTATCGCCTAGATTTAGAGTTTGGCGTTAGCCGTCAAAACCAGCGTTAGAGGCTCCTAACGCTGGTTTTGGGCTACCGCTGGTATTTAGAGTCGTGTAGGTAAGGTCCTAACGCTCACTTTCCAGCCGCGACTTTTCCATACCGCAGATCCCCCTACGCCATTTGCGTATCCTGTCTTTTCAATGGGATCTTTCTAACGCTGGTATTTAGAGTCTTGGCTGAAGTGAGCGTTAGAAATCTAACAACAAAACTCCAGCCGCAGCAAAAATCCAGGAGTTAAGAGCTTTCTGGGCTAACGCTGGTTCATAAAGCTCTTAACTACTGTGCTCTAAAGTACACTAACACCCATAAACTACCTATGCACCCCTAAACCGAGGCCCCCCCACATCGCCGCCACTCTATTAAATTTTTTTAACCCCTAATCTGCCGACCACACACCACCGCCACCTACGTTATACTTATGTACCCCTAATCTGCTGCCCCTAACACCGCCGACCCCTATATTATATTTATTAACCCCTAATCTGCCGCCCCCAACGTCGCTGCTACCTACCTACAATTATTAACCCCTAATCTGCCGACCGGACCTCACCGCTACTATAATAAAGTTATTAACCCCTAATCCGCCTCACTAACCCTATAATAAATAGTATTAACCCCTAATCTGCCCTCCCTAACATCACCAACACCTAACTTCAAGTATTAACCCCTAATCTGCCGACCGGACCTCACTGCTACTCTATTAAATTTATTAACCCCTAAAGCTAAGTCTATCCCTAACACTAACACCCCCCTAAGTTAAATATAATTTTTATCTAACGAAATAAATTAACTCTTATTAAATAAATTAATCCTATTTAAAGCTAAATACTTACCTATAAATTAAACCCTAATATAGCTACAATATAAATAATAATTCTATTGTAGCTATTTTAGGATTTATATTTATTTTACAGGCAACTTTGTATTTATTTTAACCAGGTACAATAGCTATTAAATAGTTAATAACTATTTAATAGCTACCTAGTAAAATAATTACAAAATTACCTGTAAAATAAATACTAACCTAAGTTACAATTAAACCTAACACTACACTATCAATAAATTAATTACATAAAATACCTACAAATAACTACAATTAAACCTAACACTACACTATCAATAAATTAATTACATAAAATACCTACAAATAAATACAATTAAATAAACTAACTAAAGTACAAAAAAATAAAAAAAGAACTAAGTTACAAAAAATAAAAAAACAGAATTTATGTTTACCTGATAAATTTCTTTCTCCAACGGTGTGTCCGGTCCACGGCGTCATCCTTACTTGTGGGATATTCTCTTCCCCAACAGGAAATGGCAAAGAGCCCAGCAAAGCTGGTCACATGATCCCTCCTAGGCTCCGCCTACCCCAGTCATTCGACCGACGTTAAGGAGGAATATTTGCATAGGAGAAACCATATGGTACCGTGGTGACTGTAGTTAAAGAAAATAAATTATCAGACCTGATTAAAAAACCAGGGCGGGCCGTGGACCGGACACACCGTTGGAGAAATAAATTTATCAGGTAAACATAAATTCTGTTTTCTCCAACATAGGTGTGTCCGGTCCACGGCGTCATCCTTACTTGTGGGAACCAATACCAAAGCTTTAGGACACGGATGAAGGGAGGGAGCAAATCAAGTCACCTAAATGGAAGGCACCACGGCTTGCAAAACCTTTCTCCCAAAAATAGCCTCAGAAGAAGCAAAAGTATCAAACTTGTAAAATTTGGTAAAAGTGTGCAGTGAAGACCAAGTCGCTGCCCTACATATCTGATCAACAGAAGCCTCGTTCTTGAAGGCCCATGTGGAAGCCACAGCCCTAGTGGAATGAGCTGTGATTCTTTCGGGAGGCTGCCGTCCGGCAGTCTCGTAAGCCAATCTGATGATGCTTTTAATCCAAAAAGAGAGAGAGGTAGAAGTTGCTTTTTGACCTCTCCTTTTACCTGAATAAACAACAAACAAGGAAGATGTTTGTCTAAAATCCTTTGTAGCATCTAAATAGAATTTTAGAGCGCGAACAACATCCAAATTGTGCAACAAACGTTCCTTCTTTGAAACTGGTTTCGGACACAGAGAAGGTACGATAATCTCCTGGTTAATGTTTTTGTTAGAAACAACTTTTGGAAGAAAACCAGGTTTAGTACGTAAAACCACCTTATCTGCATGGAACACCAGATAAGGAGGAGAACACTGCAGAGCAGATAATTCTGAGACTCTTCTAGCAGAAGAAATTGCAACTAAAAACAAAACTTTCCAAGATAATAACTTAATATCAACGGAATGTAAGGGTTCAAACGGAACCCCCTGAAGAACTGAAAGAACTAAATTGAGACTCCAAGGAGGAGTCAAAGGTTTGTAAACAGGCTTGATTCTGACCAGAGCCTGAACAAAGGCTTGAACATCTGGCACAGCTGCCAGCTTTTTGTGAAGTAACACCGACAAGGCAGAAATCTGTCCCTTCAGGGAACTTGCAGATAATCCTTTTTCCAATCCTTCTTGAAGGAAGGATAGAATCCTAGGAATCTTAACCTTGTCCCAAGGGAATCCTTTAGATTCACACCAACAGATATATTTTTTCCAAATTTTGTGGTAAATCTTTCTAGTTACAGGCTTTCTGGCCTGAACAAGAGTATCGATAACGGAATCTGAGAATCCTCGCTTCGATAAAATCAAGCGTTCAATCTCCAAGCAGTCAGCTGGAGTGAAACCAGATTCGGATGTTCGAACGGACCCTGAACAAGAAGGTCTCGTCTCAAAGGTAGCTTCCAAGGTGGAGCCGATGACATATTCACCAGATCTGCATACCAAGTCCTGCGTGGCCACGCAGGAGCTATCAAGATCACCGACGCCCTCTCCTGATTGATCCTGGCTACCAGCCTGGGGATGAGAGGAAATGGCGGGAACACATAAGCTAGTTTGAAGGTCCAAGGTGCTACTAGTGCATCCACTAGAGCCGCCTTGGGATCCCTGGATCTGGCCCCGTAGCAAGGAACTTTGAAGTTCTGACGAGAGGCCATCAGATCCATGTCTGGAATGCCCCACAGGTGAGTGACTTGGGCAAAGATTTCCGGATGGAGTTCCCACTCCCCCGGATGCAATGTCTGACGACTCAGAAAATCCGCTTCCCAATTTTCCACTCCTGGGATGTGGATAGCAGACAGGTGGCAGGAGTGAGACTCCGCCCATAGAATGATTTTGGTCACTTCTTCCATCGCTAGGGAACTCCTTGTTCCCCCCTGATGGTTGATGTACGCAACAGTTGTCATGTTGTCTGATTGAAACCGTATGAACTTGGTCCTCGCTAGCTGAGGCCAAGCCTTGAGAGCATTGAATATCGCTCTCAGTTCCAGAATATTTATCGGTAGAAGAGATTCTTCCCGAGACCAAAGACCCTGAGCTTTCAGGGATCCCCAGACCGCGCCCCAGCCCATCAGACTGGCGTCGGTCGTGACAATGACCCACTCTGGTCTGCGGAATGTCATCCCTTGTGACAGGTTGTCCAGGGACAGCCACCAACGGAGTGAGTCTCTGGTCCTCTGATTTACTTGTATCTTCGGAGACAAGTCTGTATAGTCCCCATTCCACTGACTGAGCATGCACAGTTGTAATGGTCTTAGATGAATGCGCGCAAAAGGAACTATGTCCATTGCCGCTACCATCAACCCGATCACTTCCATGCACTGAGCTATGGAAGGAAGAGGAACGGAATGAAGTATCCGACAAGAGTCTAGAAGTTTTGTTTTTCTGACCTCTGTCAGAAAAATCCTCATTTCTAAGGAGTCTATAATTGTTCCCAAGAAGGGAACCCTTGTTGACGGGGATAGAGAACTCTTTTCCACGTTCACTTTCCATCCGTGAGATCTGAGAAAGGCCAGGACGATGTCCGTGTGAGCCTTTGCTTGAGGAAGGGACGACGCTTGAATCAGAATGTCGTCCAAGTAAGGTACTACCGCAACGCCCCTTGGTCGTAGCACAGCTAGAAGGGACCCTAGTACCTTTGTGAAAATCCTTGGAGCAGTGGCTAATCCGAAAGGAAGCGCCACGAACTGGTAATGTTTGTCCAGGAATGCGAACCTTAGGAACCGATGATGTTCCTTGTGGATAGGAATATGTAGATACGCATCCTTTAAATCCACCGTGGTCATGAATTGACCTTCCTGGATGGAAGGAAGAATAGTTCGAATGGTTTCCATCTTGAACGATGGAACCTTGAGAAACTTGTTTAAGATCTTGAGATCTAAGATTGGTCTGAACGTTCCCTCTTTTTTGGGAACTATGAACAGATTGGAGTAGAACCCCATCCCTTGTTCTCTTAATGGAACTGGATGAATCACTCCCATTTTTAACAGGTCTTCTACACAATGTAAGAACGCCTGTCTTTTTATGTGGTCTGAAGACAACTGAGACCTGTGGAACCTCCCCCTTGGGGGAAGTCCCTTGAATTCCAGAAGATAACCTTGGGAGACTATTTCTAGCGCCCAAGGATCCAGAACATCTCTTGCCCAAGCCTGAGCGAAGAGAGAGAGTCTGCCCCCCACCAGATCCGGTCCCGGATCGGGGGCCAACATTTCATGCTGTCTTGGTAGCAGTGGCAGGTTTCTTGGCCTGCTTTCCCTTGTTCCAGCCTTGCATTGGTCTCCAAGCTGGCTTGGCTTGAGAAGTATTACCCTCTTGCTTAGAGGACGTAGCACTTTGGGCTGGTCCGTTTTTACGAAAGGGACGAAAATTAGGTCTATTTTTTGCCTTGAAAGGCCGATCCTGAGGAAGGGCGTGGCCCTTACCCCCAGTGATATCAGAGATAATCTCTTTCAAGTCAGGGCCAAACAGCGTTTTCCCCTTGAAAGGAATGTTTAGTAGCTTGTTCTTGGAAGACGCATCAGCCGACCAAGATTTCAACCAAAGCGCTCTGCGCGCCACAATAGCAAACCCAGAATTCTTAGCCGCTAACCTAGCCAATTGCAAAGTGGCGTCTAGGGTGAAAGAATTAGCCAATTTGAGAGCATTGATTCTGTCCATAATCTCCTCATAAGGAGGAGAATCACTATCGAGCGTCTTTATCAGCTCATCGAACCAGAAACATGCGGCTGTAGCGACAGGGACAATGCATGAAATTGGTTGTAGAAGGTAACCCTGCTGAACAAACATCTTTTTAAGCAAACCTTCTAATTTTTTATCCATAGGATCTTTGAAAGCACAACTATCCTCTATGGGTATAGTGGTGCGTTTGTTTAAAGTGGAAACCGCTCCCTCGACCTTGGGGACTGTCTGCCATAAGTCCTTTCTGGGGTCGACCATAGGAAACAATTTTTTAAATATGGGGGGAGGGACGAAAGGAATACCGGGCCTTTCCCATTCTTTATTAACAATGTCCGCCACCCGCTTGGGTATAGGAAAAGCTTCTGGGAGCCCCGGCACCTCTAGGAACTTGTCCATTTTACATAGTTTCTCTGGGATGACCAACTTTTCACAATCATCCAGAGTGGATAATACCTCCTTAAGCAGAATGCGGAGATGTTCCAACTTAAATTTAAATGCAATCACATCAGGTTCAGCCTGTTGAGAAATGTTCCCTGAATCAGTAATTTCTCCCTCAGACAAAACCTCCCTGGCCCCATCAGACTGGGTTAGGGGCCCTTCAGAGATATTAATATCAGCGTCGTCATGCTCTTCAGTATCTAAAACAGAGCAGCCACGCTTACGCTGACAAGGGTTCATTTTGGCTAAAATGTTTTTGACAGAATTATCCATTACAGCCGTTAATTGTTGCATAGTAAGGAGTATTGGCGCGCTAGATGTACTAGGGGCCTCCTGAGTGGGCAAGACTCGTGTAGACGAAGGAGGGAATGATGCAGTACCATGCTTACTCCCCTCACTTGAGGAATCATCTTGGGCATCATTGTCATTATCACATAAATCACATTTATTTAAATGAATAGGAATTCTGGCTTCCCCACATTCAGAACACAGTCTATCTGGTAGTTCAGACATGTTAAACAGGCATAAACTTGATAACAAAGTACAAAAACGTTTTAAAATAAAACCGTTACTGTCACTTTAAATTTTAAACTGAACACACTTTATTACTGCAATTGCGAAAAAACATGAAGGAATTGTTCAAAATTCACCAAATTTTCACCACAGTGTCTTAAAGCCTTAAAAGTATTGCACACCAAATTTGGAAGCTTTAACCCTTAAAATAACGGAACCGGAGCCGTTTTAAACTTTAACCCCTTTACAGTCCCTGGTATCTGCTTTGCTGAGACCCAACCAAGCCCAAAGGGGAATACGATACCAAATGACGCCTTCAGAAGGTCTTTTCTAAGTATCAGAGCTCCTCTCACATGCGACTGCATGCCATGCCTCTCAAAAACAAGTGCGCCACACCGGCGCGAAAATGAGGCTCTGCTTAAGCTTTGGGAAAGCCCCTAAGGAATAAGGTGTCTAATACAGTGCCTGCCGATATTATTATATCAAAATACCCAGATAAAATGATTCCTCAAGGCTAAATATGTGTTAATAATGAATCGATTTAGCCCAGAAACAGTCTACAGTCTTAATAAGCCCTTGTGAAGCCCTTATTTATGATCGTAATAAACATGGCTTACCGGATCCCATAGGGAAAATGACAGCTTCCAGCATTACATCGTCTTGTTAGAATGTGTCATACCTCAAGCAGCAAGAGACTGCACACTGTTCCCCCAACTGAAGTTAATTGCTCTCAACAGTCCTGTGTGGAACAGCCATGGATTTTAGTTACGGTTGCTAAAATCATTTTCCTCATACAAACAGAAATCTTCATCTCTTTTCTGTTTCTGAGTAAATAGTACATACCAGCACTATTTCAAAATAACAAACTCTTGATTGAATAATAAAAACTACAGTTAAACACTAAAAAACTCTAAGCCATCTCCGTGGAGATGTTGCCTGTACAACGGCAAAGAGAATGACTGGGGTAGGCGGAGCCTAGGAGGGATCATGTGACCAGCTTTGCTGGGCTCTTTGCCATTTCCTGTTGGGGAAGAGAATATCCCACAAGTAAGGATGACGCCGTGGACCGGACACACCTATGTTGGAGAAAATAATTTACAAACATAATAAAAATATTACAACAATTTTAAGCTAATTACACCTACTCTAAGCCCCCTAATAAAATAACAAAGCCCCCCAAAATAAAAAATGCCCTACCCTATTCTAAAATTAAAATAGAAAAGCTCTTTTACCTTAAAAGGGCCTTTTGCGGGGCATGCTCCAAAGAATTCAGCTCTTTTGCCTGAAAAAAAAAACATACAATACCCCCCCAACATTACAACCCACCACCCACATACCCCTAATCTAACCCAAACCCCCCTTAAATAAACCTAACACTAAGCCCCTGAAGATCATCCTACCTTATCTTCACCACGCCGGGTATCACCGATCCGTCCAGGCTCCGAAGTCTTCATCCAAGCCCAAGCGGGGGCTGAAGATGTCCATAATCCGGCTGAAGTCTTGGCTCAAGCGGGGGCTGAAGATGTCCATGATCCGGTTGAAGTCTTGGTCCAAGCGGGGGCTGAAGATGTCCATGATCCGGCTGAAGTCTTGATCCAAGCGGGAGCTGAAGAGGTCCATGATCCGGCTGAAGTCTTCTTTCAAGCGGCATCTTCAATCTTCTTTCTTCTGGATCCATCTTCATCCCGCCGACGCGGAACATCCTTCTTCACCGATGACTTCCCGACGAATGACGGTTCCTTTAAGGGACGTCCCTTGAATTCCGATTGGCTGATAGGATTCTATCAGCCAATCGGAATTAAGGTAGGAAAATTCTGATTGGCTGATTGGATCAGCCAATCAGATTGAGCATGCATTCTATTGGCTGATCGGAACAGTCTTTAGACCGCTGCTTCATAACTGGTGTTTCTGACAAATCTGCAGGCTCGCCAGAAACAAGTGGCATCTTCTATCTTCTTTCTTCCGGATCCATGTTCATCCCGCCGACGCAGAACATCCTTCTTCCCCGACGGACTAACGACAAATGAAGGTTCCTTTAAGGGACGTCATCCAAGAATTCTATCAGCCAATCGGAATTAAGGTAGAAAAAATCTGATTGGCTGATGCAATCAGCCAATCAGATTGAAGTTCAATCCGATTGGCTGATCCAATCAGCCAATCGTATTGAACTCGCATTCTATTGGCTGATCGGAACAGCCAATAGAATGCGAGTTCAATACGATTGGCTGATTGGATCAGCCAATCGGATTGAACTTCAAATACCGGCGTTAGGCAGATCCCATTGAAAAGATAGGATACGCAATTGGCGTAAGGGGATCTGTGGTAGCCTGGAATCGCGGTAGGGAAGTAGGCGGTAGACCCTTTCCTGCCTGACTCTAAATACCAGCGGGCGACCAAAAGCAGCGTTAGGACCCCTTAACGCTGCTTTTGATGGCTAATGCAAAACTCTAAATCTAGGCATTTGTTTGAGCCTGGTCTGGCAGAAATTATTTCCACAGTTACTGGTTGAAAGGGAGTGTTTCTTCCACAGGACAAGAAGGGTAGATCTAAGGGTAGCCAATCTCTTAATTTACGTTCCTTTCGTAACTTCAAAGGACAGAAATCCTCCTCTTCTTCTAAGCCGGAGCAGACTAAGCCTTCTTGGAGATCTAACCAGTCTTGGAACAAGGGCAGGGAGTCCAAGAAGCCTTCAGCTGATTCCAAATCAGCATGAAGGGTTTGCCCCTGATCTAAACATGGATCAGATGGGGGGCAGGCTTTTCTTATTTCAGCAAGCTTGGATCAACGATGTTCCAGACCCTTGGGCAATAGAAGTAGTTTCCCAGGGGTACAGAATAGGATTCAAATCTTGTCTTCCAAGAAGCAGATTTCTCCTGTCAAAATTGTCTACAAATCTTTTAAAGAGGGAGGCTTTCTTAAACTGTGTAAGGGACCTCGCTTCCTTAGGAGTAATTGTTCCAGTTCCTCTGGCAGAACAGGGTCAAGATTTTTATTCCAATCTATTTGTGGTTCCCAAGAAGTAGGGAACATTTCAATCTATTCTAGACCTCAAGTGTCTCAACAAATTTCCCAGGGTTCTTTCCTTCAAAATTTAGACTATCCGTTCTATTCTTCCTTTTGGTTCAGAAAGGCCAGTTCATGATTACCATCGACCTGAAGGATGCTTACCTTCATGTTCCTATTCACAGGGACCATTTTCAGTTCCTGTGGTTTGTCTTTCTGGACAAACATTTTCAGTTTGTAGCTCTTCCTTTCGGTCTTGCTACGGCTCCCCAAATTTTTACAAAGGTTCTAGGGGCTCTTCTGGCAGTGGTCAGCTCTCAGGGAATTGCGGTGGCTCCGTACCTGGACTATATCTAGGTTCAGGCGCCATCTTTTCATTTAGCAAAATCCCATACAGATTTTCTGTTGTCAATTCTTCATTCTCATGGGTGGAAGGTGAATCTAGAAAAGAGTTCCCTGATTCCAGATACCAGGAGGTAATTGGTCTATTGGTGGCTACCATGGCCATTATTCCTTTTGCTCGTCTCCATCTGATACCTCTACAGTTGTGTATGCTCAGACAATAGAACAGAGATCTTTCAGACCTCTCTCAGAGGATAGTGCTAGACACCCAGACGAGAGACTCTCTGTCCTGGTGGATCTCCCAGGATCATCTGTCTCAGGGCACATGTTACTGAACCATCCTGGGAGATTGTGACCACGGATGCCAGTCTTTCAGGATGGGGAGCAGTTTGGGGTTACTTAAAGACTCCGGGACTTTGGTCTCAGGGGGAGTCTGACCTTCCTATAAATATTCTGGAGTTGAGAGCCATCTTTCTTCCTCTGATGGCTTGACCAGAACTGAGTTTAGTCTGGTTTATCAGATTCCAATTGGACAACATTAACTTGGTGGCGTATATCAATCACTAAGGGGGGTAATCAGAGTTCCTTAGATGTGAAGGAGGTGATTTGCATTCTTCAGTGGGCAGAGTCTTACAATTGCCACTTATCTGCCATTCAAATCCCAGGAGTGGACAACTGGGAAGCGGATTATTTAAAGTGAATGTAAATTTTAAAGATAAAGTGCCTGGTTTTTAAAAATTCAATTTAATTAATTAATTAATTCAGCAAAATTTACATTTCACTCGTGTTGTGAATAAATACCTATTAAACTTGACAGCCGCTCCAGCTTCCCCCGGTCGTCGCAAGCCATTTCTGACGTCAGAAATGATGGATGGGTCATCCTCCAATCACGGCTTCCCCCCCCCCCCCCCGGGGGAATCAGTGTCTGATTCAACGCCGTGATTGGAGGAAGCTGGATTCCTCATTTTAGACCCAGGAAGAGGCTTTGCCATGGGTGGAGGAAGCTGGAGCAAGATTAAAAGGTAAGTATTTTGTTCACAACACAAGTGAAATGTAAATTTTGATGAATTAAAGTGCCCCTGTTTTTAATCAAATTTTTAAAAACTGGGCACTTTAGCATCAAAATTTACATTCACTTTATGCAGACTTTTCATCCAGGGGAGTGGGCCCTTCATCCGGAGGTATTCTCACTGATAACTCGCAGGTGGGGGGTTCCGGAAGTAGATCTGATGGCGTCCCGTCTAAACGCCAAACTTCCAAGATACGGATCAAGAACAAGAGATCCGCAAGCAGTTCTGGTCGACGCTCTGGCGGTTCCTTAGAACTTTGGTCTTATTTATCTGTTTCCTCCATTTGCCCTCCTTCCTCAATTGATAGCCCGGATCAAACAGGAGCAGGCATCAGTGATTATAATTGCTCCAGCGTGGCCTTGCAGAATTTGTTTTGCAGATCTGGTAGGGATGTCATCTTGTCTTCTGTAGAAGCTCCCAGTGAGGAAGGACCTACTACTTCAGTTTCCTTTCCTTCATCCAAGTCTAGATTTTCTGAAGCTGACTACTTGGAGATTAAAGTCTAGTCTTGTCTAGACATGGTTTTTCAGATAAGGTTATTGATACCATGCTTAAGGCTCGTAAGCCGGTAACTCGCAAGATTTACCATAAGGTGTGGCATAAATACCTTTATTGGTGCGAATCTAGGGGTTTCTCTTGGAGTCGGGTTAGGGTTCCCCGCAATTTGTCTTTTCTTCAGGAGGGCCTGAAGAAGGGCTTGTCAGTCAGTACTCTGAAGGGTCATATTTTGGCTTTATCGATTCTTTTGCACAAACTTCTGGCAGACTTGCCAGATGTTAAATCCTTTGTTTAGGCTCTGGTCGGAATCAGGCCTGTGTTTAAATCTATTGCTCCACCTTGGAGTCTTAATCTTGTTCTTAGGGTTCTGCAGCAGGCTCCGTTTGAACATATGCAATCAGTCGATATTAAGTTATTATCTTGGAAGGTTTTGTTTATTCTCGCTATTTCTTTGGCTAGTAGAGTTTCAGAGCTTGTGGGTCTGCAGTGTGATCCACCCACCTTGTTTTTCATGCAGATAAGGCGGTTCTTCGTACTAGGCTGGGATTTCTTCCCAAAGTGGTTTCGGACCGCAATATCAATCAGGAAATTGTTGTTCCCTCATTCTGTCCTAATCCTTCTTCTCAGAAGGAATGTCTTTTGCATAATCTAGATGTTGTGCATGCTCTGAAGTTCTATCTTCAGGCAACTAAAGATTTTCGTCAATCTACTTCTCTTTTTGTGTTTTTTTCTGGTAAGCGTAATGGTCAGATGGCCACTTCTTCTACTCTTTCCTTTTGGTTGAGAAGTGTTATTCATTTGGCTTTTGAGACAGCTGGGCATAGCCTCCTGAGAGAATTACGGCTGTACGGCACTAGGGCTGTTTCTTCTTCCTGGTCTTTTAAAAGTGAGGCCTCTGTGGAACAGATTTGCAAGGCTGCCACCTGTTCTTTCTTGCATACTTTTTCCAAATGTTCCAAATCCAATGTTTTTGCCTCAGCTGAGGCTTCTTTTGGGAGGAAAGTTCTTCAAGCGGTGGTTCCTTCTGTTTAGATCCACATGTCTTGTTCTCTAGCTTGGGTATTGGTTCCCACTAGTAATTGAATGGATTTGTGGTCTCTCCTTGCCATTGGAAAGAAAACAAAATGTATGCTTACCTGATAAATTATTTTCTTTCCTGGCATGGAGAGTCCATGACCCACCCTTAATTTGATATTAAGATGGCTTTTGTCAATTTTTGTTAAATACCTGAAGTATCTCTCTGTTACTCCTATGACAATATTGTCTGCTTAATATGTGGTTTGTAGCTCTATTGTATAAATACCCCAAAAGTAAATTTGATACAAGATGGGATAGAAAACAGTGAGCTGTTTTATGGAATAAGATAGGAATTTGTGATCTGCAGAGAGGTTCACAAATATAGTGGTATTGTCACTTTAATTTGCAGAGAAATAAAGTGAACCGTATGCAACTTCCTTGCTGAAATTATAGACGAAGTCTGAGTCAATAAAGGTGTTATCCTTAGTGACAATCTGAATTCCCATTCATCCTGTTGGTTTGAATATACCTTTCAACTTCACACACTCACACACAGTAAAAGTTATATACAAAGATATGAACAGAAGCGTATACCTATTATGCTGCTGAGTAGGTTTGGATATCAACAACAATTAGAGCGTGATTTTTTCCATGAAGATACACAGTAGGAATTATGCACACACAGTTTAAGTGACTGGAATGGTAAGTTTACCTTGGCAAATAGTGTGAGCGAAAACGGAGTTCCAAGTTGTAGCTGAATCTCTGTGCGGCATGAATACTTACAGTGCCGACTGGTGTGAGCGTGACTAACTTCTGGCTTAACAAACAAGATCCGTTCCAAAGCCGTGATCGGCTAGAGAGTTCACTGAAGTCCCAAAAGGAGTTGCAGCGTTGCTGCAAAATACGGCAGAGGTCCAATAAGAGAAATAGAGTAGCGTGCAACAAAGACACAGGAGGCTGAAGATGACCTTCAATCAAAATAGCGAAAACCTAGAAGTAACTAACAAAAGACAGGTTAAACTTTAATTATCAGGCAAGTAACAGGTGTAACATGGTGGTTTATATAAGGAGAGGAAGTAGATGGGAGTGATCTATCTTAAAGGTATATCACATCTCCCCTCCTAAAGGGAGCACCCCTGGGGCACCCAACCCTGGTTTCAGAAGATACTTGCGATGGAACCTTCTCAATAAGATAGGTGCATGAATCTCTGAGTGATCCTGCCAAGAATTATCCTCAGGACCGTACCCCCTCCATTTGATAAGATTCTCCAATCGGCGCCTGCGGATTCGGGAGTCCAGAATACCTTTGACTTCGAACTCTTCTTGGTTGTCGAGGAGAACTGCGGGGGGAAGGACAGCAGACATTCTCTGGCGATCAGATGTATAGGGTTTCAGAAGAGAGACGTGGAAGGAATTGTGAATTTTTTTTTTTTTTTTTTTTTTTTTTTTTTTAATTTTTATTGAGGAATATTCAAAGGCATACAATAGTCATAAAAAAACAGGTTCTTGCATTGCATGTCACATACAGTGAGATTTAGTGTTACAAGAATGAGAAAACCAACACAGAAAATAAACGCAAGTGTAACAATTTACATATCATGCAACCATGAGATACATAGAATGCCAAATATTGAAATGCCTTTTAAATAAAATCCTAGGCCACTCTTGGACCATCACAAGCATTTAAGATAAAAGAAGGCATGTGCAAACAAAAGAGACCACTTGTGGGTCTCGTTGGTAAACCTCCGTTTTTTATAATTTTATCTCTTACTAATATGAATAGTGTGTAAATTAAGTAAGGTGCTAAAGGGATAATATTGTTGCGTACATATATATATTTGGACAATCTTGCATAGATTAAGAAAAAAATAAAGCTGAGTATAATGATAACCTGCAAGATTTAGCTAGAGAGGAGGGTATATAGGGTGCGGTATATGTAAGAAAAACCGCGTAGTCAGTCCTCCCACTTAAGGGAGGCATATTAAGTGGAGTGGGGGGGTGGAGGTGATGAGTTACCTACGAGAAGCAGATAAGAGATGTCAGCTTGTCTTCTAAATTTGCCTAACAGATGCACAGGAAATAGGTTATAATTGGGCTAACTACTATAGGTGGTTGTTTAAACTAGGTGGGTAAAACTTAACATGACTCTAATTAAGGTCTCAAGAGCATATGGTAAACTGGGGGAGAAGTAAATATAGATTAGCTACTCATGATAGTAACGCTGCATTATGAGTGTTGTAAGTATATAGATCCCAAATGCTGGGAATGTTAATGCAGGGCCAGCTTGCAGCAGAGACATACTTGGAGTATTGAATTGATGTTGTACTTCATATTGTGGTTGGGCGAGATTTTGATATGTATACTAATCAATATATTAATGGGCTAACAACAAAAAATAGGGGATAACATTATTCCACGCCGAGATTGGTATCTATCTAGGGCGAGAAGGGGAACAAAACTTACTGTAGGCAGGCTCAAACCTATTAGGTATTATTATTGGTAGCTAGTTATCTAAGGGGATCTTGCCCTTAAAAATAAGTGAACAGGGAAGCGTCACCTCACCCCAAAAAATTACACACTGGGACTGACGAGATAATTAGATTCACAGAAAAAAATATAAAGTGCAGATGCTATAAGGGGATGATTCCTATAGGGAGAACAAGCTCTAAAGCAACTGAATAAAACATTAGTGTGCTTCTGCTGCCTAGGCACGGGCCCTATGCCCAGCAACAGGTACACACCTTATCTAAACTGTCACCCACATATAAATGAGTAAAAGATCTGCTATAGGCGAAGATGCCAACAATGGGAAAACATCATAACAATAAAGGGATGGGTCCAGTGAACATAATGGAACATTTATATTCCTGGACAAATTAATTATGAAAACAATACAAACAATTGTGCATCAATAACAGGCATTATGGTGCAATGCTATATCAAAAACACTTTGTGAGTTGGGGGGGAGGAGGTGGATGTGTATATATATATATATAGTAGGTTATATGGTGTGAGGAGCATAGAACTGAGGAAGCGTTGTCAGTTTTGGCACAATCAGGATGTGGACAATGGAGAATGCAGGACCAGCCTGCATAAGTGTACATATGAAATGCATAGATGAAAGGCTACATATGGCAGTGTATAGGTTCTGAGGAGAGGCAATAGTTTGGAGCTATCTGTAAGGATTGGTGAATATATCCAATAGAGAATATTAGTATTTCCCATCTAACTATTCAGTCTTTTTTCCATGTATAATGTCTATGTAATGTCAGGGGACAGCATGACATATTCTATTTCAATCCTTAATGTCAATTAACTATACAGGGTGTGTAGGGGAGTGTAAATATGTATATATACATATTAGTTCTATAGGCGGTCAGCTGGATCCTAACCAACAGCCTTCATATGAAACCAATGCATTTATAAACAAGGCATGGTAAATACTATCGTCTAACACCTTAGAGACAAGAGCTCATCTATAACACCTTTAACCCATCAAGCTAGAGAATTGTAAAATTGTGCAGGACTGTAACCCTTCTGTATTTATACATGAATACATATGTCCCTCTTGTGCAAAATCAGTTTGGGAGAGAGGAAACACATTTAGTCAGCAGCATGCTGCTGTCAGCTTTTATGCAAAGGAATAGGGTAGTTATAACTATGGCAATGCAATATAGTCATATTTGGTATAGCACAGCTCATTTGGCAATAGCATAATATACAGAGTATCCGCCCAAATAATATCACGGAGAAACAGACAACTTTATGAAGACATGACTAAACCACAGTTATGCCCAGGAGTGCTCTAAAACCATTTGGTACTGTAATATGTCCACTGTAAACGTCTGATTGCATTGCAGGGTACACATTGTCTGCAGCTCTGAGGTTTTGTGGTGTGAATGTCCCCAGGGATAACACTGCATTTTGTGTCAACAATCAGCATGTGAAGTATTCATCCCATGTCACGACAGACCTGATAGTGATGAGTGCCCTCAGCATGTGTGTTACTCACAGGCTAGACAGGGTGGTATAGTAATCTCAAAATGTCCATTAAACATATCCTCCAGGGTCCCACTGCAGTCCCAATAAGTGCGCATAGCGGATATTTGCAAAACAGTCCCTGCAGCATAAGTGATCAGGGCAATAAAGAATTTTCTCCCTAGGCACCGTGCTGTCTCTAATGAAATAGCTGGATTGTAATCTTGTCAGATCTTGTCTTGTTCCAGTCTCCCAAGACTGTGTGGAAGGCTTGCAAGTCAACTCTAAGATAGATACTAAGGGAGACGGACGCTGGATTACCTGAATCTGGGGAGGCTGTGTATGCCGGAGGTAAAGTTGATCCGGTGTTGCCACCATTTTAAGACCCATGCGAGGAGTGTCATGACTATTCTGATGATAGTTAGCGTCCTCTCTATATGTTTTGCTCCCGATCAGTGTTATGGGGTTTAATAAAGGCTGTGTGTAAATACAGGGATTCCGCTCCCCCTTCCGACTCTCATAAGCATCCGATACTAGGTAGGGGTCTCCCGACACTTTAGTGGAGAGTAGGTTCCCACAATGTGATGTATTTTCATCCTGAGTCAGTCTGTGTGAGAACGTATCACCCGGTTTTACTGGGGATTCCAACGGACCATCTGCAGTAAGTGGGGCAAGAGCGGATCGCAGAGTTTCTGAAAAGGTAAGTTGATATTCTCGGAGGAGATCCTTGATAGCGTCCAGGAGGTATAAAGAAGTTCCCATAGTGGAGAAAATGGCCGCGCTCCAAAGGCCTCACTAAGCAACGCCACCTAATCTTGTGAAAGTGCTTGCCCCTCGATGTCCTCCGCACTTCAGAATTCTTATTTGAGATCCCTGTACAAGTAGGTACTTTATAAGTAAGAAATGGCCTGAGCTGAGCGGTCAAATGTATATATATTAACAATGAATAGCCGGAGCTAAGGTAATATGCGACCGCTCAGTCTCAGGGTTGACTCCGCCCCCCAGGAATTGTGAATTTAATAATCTCTTGGTAGTGTCAATCTGACTGCATAATAATTTTGTTAATTGGGAATGGTCCTATGCAGTGTTCCCTCTAAGGACAGTTTTGTGTGCAGCCCAGCAGTGAAACAGTTAACAAGAGAACCATACCTTACCATCTGCATTGTGCAGTGTTTGCTAATTGCAGGGTGTGGTTACCTAATTAACTGTTTCACTGCTGGGCCACACAAAAATCTGGCCTTAGAGGGAACACTGGTCCTATGTACTGATTAGCTAATTTCTTGCTTGATATCTGTAGTTTGAGGTGTTTAGTGGATAGGAGTACTTGATCTCCTACCTTATAATCTGGAGATGGACTATGTTTTAGGTCATAGTAATGTTTTTGACTCTCTTTTGCTTCTCTGAGGTGTGTCTTGAGTATTTCTAATCTGTTTTGTAGGGAACTAAAATAATCTGTAGCACCAGGTGAATTAGTTGAGGTGTTGGATAAAGTTGGATGTGGGGTGATAGTCATAAGTGGCAAAGAATGGTGTCATCTTTATTAATGCTGAGATGGAGTTGTTATAAGAGAACTCAGCCATTGGTAGATATGTGACCCAATCATCCTGAAGATGTGTGATATAACACCTAAGATACTGCTCCAATGTTTGATTCAGCCTTTCCGTTAAACCATTGGTCTGAGGATGGAATGAGGTTGAATATCTACTGTCTATTTTTAAAAGTTTACACATTGATCTCCAGAAAGCAGAAGTAAATTGGGTTCCGCGATCAGAGATAATAGTAGAAGGCAAACCATGTAATTTCACAATAGAATTAATGAATGTCTTGGCTGTTATCATAGCAGGTGGTAAACCTTTCAATGGAGTGAAGTGAGCGAGTTTAGTTAGATGATCTATTACAACAAATATTGTATTATATTGTTGTGAGAGTGGCAATTCAACAATGAAATCCATAGATATAGTATTCCATGGTTTATCAGGCATTGGCATTGATGTTAAGAAACCTACGGACTTCTTATGTACTAATTTGTTCCTTGCACAAATATCACATTTTGTCACATAATCGTTGATGGTCTGTTCCATCTGTGGCCACCAGAAATATCTTCTGGTTAATTCAATTGTTTTTTGTATACCAATATGACCAGACAACATATTATCATGGGTATAGGATAGTATTAGATTTCTAAGAGACTGAGGCATGTATAACTTGTTTTTATGATATAGTAAACCAGTGGATGAATCAGAATAACAAGTACTAGGTAAATTGGTCTCATTATTTAGGGCAGTTAGGACCTCTGTTTCTAACGTTGTGAGTGCTCCCAAGAACTTCTCTTCTGGTATTATGCGAGTAGCACAATGATCTTTAAGGAGGGGATCATTTTGTCTGGATAAAGCGTCAGCTTTGGTGTTGGCGGTGCCTGGTCTATAAGTTATGTGAAAATTGAAACGATTCATAAACAAAGCCCAACGAACTTGGCGAGCTGAAAGGGTCTTATTTTTCTTTAGGTACTCCAAGTTTTTGTGATCTTTATAGATCATAAAGGGTTCTTTAGAGCCTTCCAACAGATGTCTCCAATATTCTAGAGATCTCTTTATTGCTAATAGTTCTTTATCACCAATACTGTAGTTGATCTCTGCTGGCAGGAAAGTTTTTGAGTAGAAAGCTATGGGATGAATCTTGTTTGTCTCTTTATTTAGTTGTGATAAGACTGCACCAATCCCTGAATTGGATGCATCAACTTCTAAAATAAATGGTTGATTATAGTTAGGTAGAGTCAATACAGGTGCAGTGGTAAAGTGATGTTTTAACTCAGTAAAAGAAGCCTGGGACTGCTCGGTCCAAACGAATTTCCGTTTATTACTTGTTAGCTGTGTGAGAGGTTTCACAATGGCAGAAAAATCTTTAATAAACTTCCTATAAAAGTTTGCAAATCCCAGGAACCTCTGGAGTGCCCTTACAGTAGTAGGTCTTGGCCAATCGGTGATAGTGGTGATTTTTTGTGGGTCCATTTGTACTTTATTGGGTGAAATGATATATCCTAGGAATTTAATCTGATTTACATGAAATGTACATTTCTCTTTTTTGGCGTATAACTTATGTTGTCTGAGCCTTGTAAGTACCCAGCGTACATGTTTTTCATGTTCACTTAAAGTTTTAGAATAAATGAGAATATCGTCTAAATATATAATTACGCAAATATCAGTTAAATCATGGAATATTTCATTAATAAAATGTTGAAAAGTGGCGGGAGAATTGCATAAACCAAAAGGCATTACATTATATTGGAACAGACCTATTTGGTTCTGAACGCAGTCTTCCACTCATCCTCTTTCTTTATGCGGATTAAATTGTATGCCCCTTTTAGATATAACTTTGTAAAGATAGTGGCGTCTGTAAGACATTCAAGTAACTTGGGGATTAACGGTAAAGGGTAACGATTTTTTACAGTTATATTATTTAATGCTCTGTAATCAATGATTGGTCTTAACGTGCCATCTTTGTTTTTGACAAAAAACATTCCAGCAGCTGCTGGTGATGTAGAATAAGAAATAAAACCTTTTTTCAAATTCTCGTCAAGGTAAAGGCGTAAATCCTCAAGCTCCTTTTGATTCATAGGATATATTTTTCCATGTGGTATTTGTGAACCAGGAACAATTTCTATGGGGCAATCGAATACCCTGTGTGGTGGAAGATTCTCAGCTTCCTTTAAGTCAAACACATCTGCCAAGTTCTGATAAGCATCAGGAATACCTAATGCTAGGCTAGCTATGGTACAATGGGGATAACATGTCGTTTTACAATAGTGGGATTCATAGGTTATTTTATGTAATGTCCAGCCTATGGATGGATTGTGTGTCTCCAACCATGAATACCCTAGGATAATTGGGTGCATAGCTATCGGTATTACGTCAAATGATAAATACTCCATATGACCAGAGGTGGTGGAGATTAAGAGTGGTATAGTGTGATGTGTTACGGGGCCATTTTGCATGAGAGTACCATCAATTAATTTAACAAAGACAGGACTGTTTCTGCACCTTGGGAATTTTATTTGTTACAACATAGTCAGTGTTCATATATACCCCAGAAGCCTCTGAATCAATAAGTGCTTTAGTCAGTAGATTGTGTCGGTCCCACTGTAAGGAAAGAGATGTTATTAGTTGATTTGTTTTATGGCTGCTTTGTATGTGTTCAATGTTAATAGGCGTACCCTTTTTCTGTTTGGCGAGAAGTGAACAGTTGGAAACAGTGTGATCTTTTTGAGCACAATAAAGACATAAATTAGCCAGTCTCCTTTTTTTTTTCTTCAGAGGAGAGTGGTCCTCTAATAGTACCAATCTCCATTGGTGTGGAGGTAGAGGAAAACTTCTCCTGAGATTGAGTTGGTATATTACTGTGTTTAGGATTATTGTCGTAAGCCATTCTCTGCCCTCCATTCCCTTAATCTCCTATCTAGTGTGGTACACAGCTTGATAAGAGCAGGTAGGGTCTCTGGAATCTCTAGGCAAGATAGTTCATCTTTCAGGTTCTCTGATAATCCCAGTCAGAACTGATTTCGAAGACTGATCTGGTTCCACTGGGAATCGGATGCCCACATCTGAAAGTCAGTGATATATTCTTTGACTGTTCTCTTTCCCTGTTTCAGGGCACGCAGTCTCGTTTCTGCGTGAATTTGTGTATCTGAATCCTCATAGAGGTTAGCCATGGCACAAAAAAATCCTGTAAAGAATCCAATATGGGGTTATTGGATTCAAAGAGTCTATTGGCCCAAGTTCTGGGTTCCCCCAAAAGATAGGATATTGTGGTACATACTTTTATTCTCTTGGAGTGGTAGGTACTCGGTTTAAGTGAAAATAATAAGATACATGTGTTTTTGAAATCTCTGAAGGCTGAACGTTTTCCTGAGAAAGGAATAGGTGGTTGTATCTGAGGCTCTGGTATTTCTGCTGATTTGGGTGTCAAGCAGTCTTTTATTAGAGCTCTCAAGGAAGTATTCTCTGCCTGTACTTCCATTAAAACCCGGGCCAAAAAATCCAGTTTCTGGTGTATGTTGTTAAACTGATTTTGGATTTCATTTGGATCCATAGTAAAACAGGAAGTTTTAAGCAGAGCAAAGGGCCTGATAATTCTGTTAAATACCTGAAGTATCTCTCTGTTACTCCTATGACAATATTGTCTGCTTAATATGTGGTTTGTAGCTCTATTGTATAAATACCCCAAAAGTAAATTTGATACAAGATGGGATAGAAAACAGTGAGCTGTTTTATGGAATAAGATAGGAATTTGTGATCTGCAGAGAGGTTCACAAATATAGTGGTATTGTCACTTTAATTTGCAGAGAAATAAAGTGAACCGTATGCAACTTCCTTGCTGAAATTATAGACGAAGTCTGAGTCAATAAAGGTGTTATCCTTAGTGACAATCTGAATTCCCATTCATCCTGTTGGTTTGAATATACCTTTCAACTTCACACACTCACACACAGTAAAAGTTATATACAAAGATATGAACAGAAGCGTATATCTATTATGCTGCTGAGGAGGTTTGGATATCAACAACAATTAGAGCGTGATTTTTTCCATGAAGATACACAGTAGGAATTATGCACACACAGTTTAAGTGACTGGAATGGTAAGTTTACCTTGGCAAATAGTGTGAGCGAAAACGGAGTTCCAAGTTGTAGCTGAATCTCTGTGCGGCATGAATACTTACAGTGCCGACTGGTGTGAGCGTGACTAACTTCCGGCTGAACAAACAAGATCCGTTCCAAAGCTGTGATCGTCTAGAGAGTTCACTGAAGTCCCAAAAGGAGTTGCAGCGTTGCAGATGTAACATGGTGGTTTATATAAGGAGAAGAAGTAGATAGGAGTGATCTATCTTAAAGGTATATCACAATTTTAACCTCAGGTACCTCTATACCCGTTGTATCCTCTTCTCTTTCCATATTCCTTTGGCTGAATGACTGGGGGTTTATGGGAAGTGGGTGGATATTTATCAGCTTTGCTGGGGTGTTCTTTGCCGCCTCCTGGTGGCCAGGAGTAGAATTCCCACTAGTAATTGAATGGATCTGTGGACTCACCATGCCAGGAAAGAAAAGAATTTATCAGGTAAGCATAAATTTTGTTTTTGCATCAGCGAGGTCATTCTCAAAGGGATACTCAAGATGTGGTATTCAAGCTGTTATAAATAAATTTGAATAGTCAAGAAAGGTCAAGGACAAAAAAAGGACTGGAAGGCCAAGAAAACTTTCAAACCTGATGAGTAGTTTCTCAGAGTTTTTTCTTTGAGAGACTGGAAGAAGTCCAGCAAGGACCTGGCTCAGCATCTGGTAGCTTCATCGAGATGCCAAGTTGAGTCTTCTACAGTCCGAAGAAGCTTGATCAGGAATGGTCTTTGTAGAAAGGTAGCAGCCAAGAAACCACTTTTCTTTCCAATGGCATGGAGAGTCCACAAATCCATTTAATTACTAGTGGGAATTCAACTCCTTGCCACCAGGTGGAGGCAAATAACAACCCAGCAAAGCTTTAAGTATCCTTCCACTTCCCACAATCCCCAGTCATTCTTTGCCTGTTTAACATTGTAGGTGACGTGCGAAGAAGGTGTCTGAAGAAATCAAGTTGTTAATCCTTTAATGGGTACTTTTCCCTACAAGCAAGGATTGTGGTTATGCTGTGTCCATGTAATTCTCTTTGGTAAGAGTAATGGTTACTTTTAGCAGTTGGAAGACGGCGATGTGGTCTTTGCTTACCTTCCTACATTTATCTACCCCTATATAGAAAACCAGGGTTTGTTACTCTGTTTTTTCTTTATCTATAGGTCTATGTCAGTGAGGATTCTGTCACACCTGTTGCTGTACCTGCCCTACAGCGGATCCACAGGTAAGTGCTTTTAACTTTTAGATGAGAAGGATGCAGCACTTAGGAGTTCCTTGTTTTTTTTATTTTTTTTTTAAAAAAAAAGGATATTTAGCGAACAAGGTGGATCCTTCTGGGAGTGAATATTCCTTTTAAAGTTTGGGGGATTTATTTGGGCAGCAGTTCAGGGCACTGTTCTG
The DNA here is from genome assembly GCF_027579735.1 of Bombina bombina. Lineage (NCBI taxonomy): Eukaryota > Metazoa > Chordata > Amphibia > Anura > Bombinatoridae > Bombina > Bombina bombina. Next base: position 51,649,580 of record NC_069510.1, on the reverse strand, counting down.
TCATGAGAAGGTTTCTTTTTTGGCTATGGGGATTGATTGCACAGTTTACCTTTAATTTTATTTTAGAGTTATATCTCTTTAAGGAATTTGTGATTATGTGACCACTCAGTTACTTCCTGAGTGCTGAGCGGTTTATTTCTAGTGCGACTGTTTGGAAGCCGGATTTCAAGGGGGTAGAGCGGATTTTCTGGCATTTTTTCTGCCTATCGCTTCTTTGTTATGTTTTCAGCTTTCTAGGATCTGCAGTTTCAACAGAATTGTTTTATCTGCTGGAGTGGATTTGATTCCTGGTTACCGGTTGTGTGAGTCTCTAAAGCGTGGCTGGGGTGTAGAGGTGCAGGTTATAATATTTAATTGATATCCATGCTAAGATTATTTATTTATTATAAGGGAAAATAAAAAAGGGGCCATTTTATTTGCTATGGAATTGGATGCGGATCCCAAGCTTTCTCTGTCCTTTGGCAAATGTCTTTATTGTGCAAATGCCCAGGTTATACCTCCTTTGCAATTTTGTTCCCCTTGCCTTAATAAGGTTTTATTATCTAAGGATAAGGATCCCCTATCTGAGCCTTCTTTTTCTCAGGATAATGCTGTTCAGGGTTTGTCTCAGCCTTCTTCTAACATGTCCCAGTATTTGACAGATTCACATGCAGTGCCCTGCGGTTCCTCTCGCTCAGTTCCTGGGAGTGTAAATATTTTGTTGCACAGTTAACTTCTGCAGTTTATACAGCCCTATGTGCTTTACCTAGTTCTGGTAAAAGGAAGAGGAAATCTAAGAACATTTCTATGGTTTATGATTCCGCCAAGACTGATTTGGTTAGTCTTTCTCAGTTATCTAGCGAGGATCATTCCTCTGCAACTTCTGAGGGCGAGATCTCTGATTCTAAATTTGCGGTTCTTAGTACAGTATTTTCTGAGGAGGTTAATTTTAGATTTAAGCTGGAGCATCTCCAGTTACTTTTAAAGGAGGTTTTAGCTACTTTGGATGACCCTGAAACAATTGCAGAGGCTCCTAAAAAGGCTAATAAGCTGAACAGAGTTTTTGATGTCAAACCTAAATCTCTGGAGGTTTTTCCTGTTCCAGATCGCAAGTCTGACATTATTTCTCAGGAATGGGAGAAGCCGGGGGTTCCCTTTAACCTGTCTCCTGTGTTTAAAAAGATGTTTCCTGTGGCTCATTCAGTGCGAGATCTTTTGTGCGTTGTTCCTAGAGTAGAGGGTGCTATATCTACCTTAGCCACGATAGCTACTATTCCTCTTGAGGATAGTTCCTCTTTTAGAGACCCTATGGATAAGAAACTGGAGGGTTATTTAAGAAGAATGTTTCTTCATCAGGGTTTACAATAGCAACCAGTTGCTAGTATTGCGACAGTTGCTGGTGCAGCCTCTTATTGGTATGACTCATTGTCTGATCTAATTTCAGAGGAGACTACTATAGAGGAGATCAAGGATAGGTTCAAGGCTCTAAAACTGGCTAATACCTTTATCTGTGATGCCAGTATGCAAGTAGTCAGGCTGGGAGCCAAGATTTCTAGTTTTGCAATTCTAGCCCGCAGAGCCCTTTTGTTAAAATCTTGGTCTGCGGATGTGACTTCCAAATCCAAGCTTCTGTCTCTACTTTTTAAGGTGTAAGACTTTATTTGGTCCTGGTCTGGCAGAGATCATTTCCACGGTTACTGGTGGAAAAGGAACTTTTTTACCACAGGATAAGAAGAATAGCCTAATGGTCATCAGAATTTTTGTTCCTTTTGTAACATCAAGGGACAGAGATCTTTCTCGTGTTCTAAGTCTGAGCAAGCCAAGACCTCTTGGAGAGCTAGCCAGCCTTGGAATAAGGGAAAGCAATCCAGAAAGCCAAATCAGCATGAAGGGGCCGCCCCCGATCCAGTTCTGGATCAGGTAGGGGACAGGCTTTCCTTCTTTTAGCAGGCTTGGATTCACAACGTTCCAGATTCTTGGGCAGTGGATGTAGTCTCCCAGGGATACAAGATAGGATTTAAATCTTGTCCCCCCCAGGGACAGATTTCTTCTATCAAGTTTATCTGTAAACCAGGTAAAGAGAGAGGCCTTCTTTAACTTTGTGAAAGATCTGTCCTCTTTGGGAGTGATTATCCAAGTTCCTCTACCAGAACAGGGTCAGGGATTTAATTCAAATCTTTTTGTGGTTCCCAAAAAGAAGGGAACTTTTCGACCTATTCTAGACCTCAAGTCTCTCAGCAAGTTTCTTAAGGTACCGTCCTCCAAAATGGAAACTATTTGTTCTATTCTCCCTCTAGTTCAGGAGGGTCAATTTATGACCAACATAGATCTGAAGAATGCGTATCTTCATGTGCCTATCCACAGGGAACATTTCAAGTTCCAGAGGTTTGCCTTTTTGTATCAACATTTCCAATTTGTAGCCCTTCCTTTCGGCCTCGCCACTGTGGTGTAGTGGCTCCTTACCTGGACGATATCTTGGTTCAGGGGTCATCTTTTCAGTTAGCAAGATCCCATATAGATTCTCTGTTAGCTATTCTCCACTCTCACGGGTGGAAGGTGAATCTAGGGAAAAGTTCCTTGGTGCCAAGTACCATGGTATGTTTTCTGGGGACAATCATAGACTCAGTATTTATGAAGATTTTTTTGATGGAGGTCAGAAAATTCAAACTTCTGGCGTCCTTTCGTTCTCTTCAGTCCTCTTTTCGTCTGTCAGTGGCAGTGTGTATGGAAGTAATTGGTCTCATGTGGCATCCATAGACATTATTTTGTTTGCTTGCTTCCATCTGAGACCTCTACAGTTATGTATGCCCAGTCAATGGAACGGAGACCACTCAAATCTCTCTCAAAGGATAGTTTTAGACTCTCACACAAAGATTTCTCTGTCCTGGTTGATCTCCAAGGACCATTTGTCTGAGGGCACTTGTTTCCTGAGACCTTCTTGGGAGATTGTGACCACAGATGCCAGTCTGTTAGGCTGGGGAGCAGTTTGGGGGTCCTTTAGAGCTCAGGGACTCTGGACTCAGGAGGAGTCTGCCCTCCCTATAAATATCCTAGAATTGAGAGCAATTATCAGTGAACTAACAGCTTGGCCTCAACTGAATTTAGTCCGGTTTATCAGATTTCAATCGGAAAACATCACTTCATTGGCATATATCAACCACCAAGGAGGAACTCTGAGCTTGTTCTTCAGTGGGCAGAGTCTCAAAATTGTCATCTCTCTGCCATTCATATCCCAGGGGTGGACAACTGGGAAGCAGACTATCTAAGCAGACAGACGTTTCACCCAGGGGAATGGGCTCTCAATCCGGAAGTATTCTCGATGTTAACCCTCAAGTGGGGAGTTCCAAAGCTGGATGTGATGGCATCTCGTCTAAACGCCAAGCTTCCAAAGTACGGAGCAAGATCAAGAGATCCTCGAGCAGCTCTGGTAGACGCCCTGGCAGTGCCATGGGATTTCGGTCTAATTTATCTGTTCCCACCGGTTGTCCTCCTTCCTCGGGTGATAGCCCGTATCAAACAGGAGCAGGCTTCGTGATTCTAATAGCTCCAGTGTGGCCTCACAGAACTTGGTTTGCGGACCTAGAGAAGATGTCGTCATTTCCCCCGTGGAAATTGCCTCTGAGGAAGGATCTTCTACTTCAGGATCCCTTCCTCCATCCGAACTTAGTCTCTCTGAAGCTGACTGCTTAGAGATTGAACGCATGGGGGGCGATTTATGTAAGTGCGAGCGGACATGATACGATGTAGCGTATCATGTCCGCCGCACATCGATAATTATTGAGACTATGATTCAAGCTTGTTAGCCTCTTACTCGCAAGATTTATTATAAGGTATGGCGTAAATACCTTCATTGGTGCAAATCTAGGGTTTTTTCTTGGAGTCAGGTGAGAGTTCCCCGTATTCTGTCCTTTCTTCAGGAGGACCTAGAGAAGGGTTTATCAGTCTACTGGGTCAGATGATTTCTGCTCTTTCGATTCTTTTGCAGTAGGGTCTGGCAATTTTGCCAGATGGTCAATCTTTTGTCCAGGCTTTGGTTAGAATCAGGCCTGTGTTTAGGTCAAATGCTCCTCCTTGGAGTCTTAATCTTGTTCTCAGGGTTCTGCAGCAGGCTCCATTTGAACCTATGCATTCTGTTGAAATTAAATTATTGCCCTGGAAGGTTTTGTTTCTGCTGGCAATTTCATCTGCCCGTAGAGATTCGGAGCTTTCGGCTCTACAGTATGAACCTCCTTATCTTATTTTTCATGCTGATAAGGCGGTCCTCCATACTAAATTAGGATTCCTACCTAAGGTGGTTTGGGAACACAATATTAACCAAGAAATTGTTGTTCCATTCATTTTGTCCTAATCCTTCCTCTCAAAAGGAACGGTTGTTGCACAATCTGGATGTTGTGTGTGCTCTTAAATTTTATTTGCAGGCCACGAAAGATTTTCGTCAATCTTCTGTTTTGTTCTGAAAATTGTGGGGAGGTTTATATTTTGTGTACATATTTCCTGTATTTTTTGTTTGTATCTTAATAAATAGACTGAAAAATAAATCTCGATGCCCATTAAAACTTTGATAAAACAACAAATCTAATGGTGGCCTAAGACTTTTGCACAGTTCTATATATATATATATATATATATATATATTTTCTGGTATTGGGATCCAAGCACTCACTGTAAGTTATACTGCCTGGGTGCACTCTATGGTAGATAGGTAGAAACTTTCATGTAGAGAAGAGGCACACTCAGGGCTTAGTTATCCAAAATTTTTATTAATTAACAATTCATTAGTTCAGTCAACGTTTCGGTCCTCGCAGGGACCTTTGTCAAGACTGTCCTCTGCTGTCGGCTATGTATGTTATCACCGCTGATAACATACATAGCCGACAGCAGAGAACAGTCTTAAACAAAAGTCCCTGCGAGGACCGAAACATTGACTGAACTAATGAATTGTTAATTAATAAAAATTTTGGATAACTAAGCCCTGAGTGTGCCTCTTCTCTACATGAACGTTTATATATATATATATATTGTGATGTTAAAGATCTAATACCCACTATGTGCAATAACCAAAAGGGGGCGCTCACTATAACTCAAAACAAAAGTACAGTAAAATCAATCCCAATTTAATATATTCATTTCCACTTTATTGTTTCATTAATCCTCTATGGCTGTGATATCATATCAAATTCTAAAAGCTTATTGTTGTATTTTGTTTATTTATATATGTTTTTATGCACTGATTTTTACTGGTTATTATCATTCACTTGTACCCCTACATCTGTTTTTTTTTGTTTTATTTTACATTATGTATTTATTACATCTGTTTTTACACTATGTATTTATTGCATTTTATGTTATATCTTTGACAGTTCCTGTGGTCAAATTGACTGTTTTAATTGTGAAACACAGAATCCGGTGATTAGTTTTCAGCCTTCCGATTTCACCTGTTACCTTGATTGGTGGGCGGGACTTATAGCTTTGTGGATATATACCTGTGCCTGCAGGCTCGCCAGAAACAGCAGTTATGAAGCAGCGGTCACAAAGACCGCTGCTCCATAACCTGTATGCCTGCTCTGAGCAGGCGGACAGACATCGCCGGAAATCAACCCGATCGAGTATGATCGGGTTGATTGACACCCCCCTGCTTGCGGCCGATTGGCCGCGAGTCTGCAAGGGGCGGCGTTGCAGCAGTAGCTCTTGTGAGCTGCTGGTGCAAGGCGAGCGTATTGCTTGCCGTATTCAGCGAGGTCTGTCGAACCTGATCCGCACTGTCGGATCAGGTCCGACAGACCTTGATTACTTGGGGCCAATGTCCTCATTGGTATACATTGATTGCATTTTGAAAAAGGGCGAAAACAGGATTTTTCTTTTCCTTATATAAAGTATGCAAATCTGAGTTGGTATTTAATGAGTAAGTATAAAAATATATTTGCTTTGTATTACATAAATGTTCACATTATTCTTTATCACAATAAATCTCTCTCCCTGATAAATTGCATTAATAGCCATATATATGATCATAAATAAACATCTATTAGTACGTATCTTACTCATTGATAGTCTACGATAATTGAAAAATATTTAGCTCAAACCTTACAGAGTTGGAGATAGAATGTATAGATTAGGGGCAAGTATAAAAAAGAGTCAATAAAGGGATAACAGATAATCGCATATAGATTTACAAAGAATAACATATAGAAGGGGGGAAAAGATCAATTAAACAAATTATGCCATTCAAAATCTTTGTTCAAGCCATTGGGGACTAGAGTATCAAGAATATAGATCCACTTAATTTCTAGTTGGCCTAGATCATTCAGTCTATCACCCCCCAGTCCAATATTTTGTGGCCTTCCTGATCCCTATAAATTCCAAATGCTTGGGGTCTCTATTATGAATTTTATCAAAATGGGCTGATACTGTGTGCTTTTTGTAACCTGTCTTTATGTTGTATACATGTTCGTTTATTCTTGTTTTTAAAAATCTAGTACTTCCTATATAGAACAAATTACACAAGCATCACAACATGTATACAACTTATTTGCTATTACAAGTTATCAACTCTCTTATCTCAAATTTCTTTTCTTCTTTAGACAAAAAGCTTTTTTGTGACTGTTTCTTTCAAAAGAAAGAAATAAAGTCGATAAAAACTTTATCAGGGAGAGAGATATGTATTAATACATGTTCATTTAGGATTTCATATCTATTTTGTACATTTACTGTGATAAAGAATAATGTGAACATTTATGTAATACAAAGCAAATATATTTTTATACTTACTCATTAAATACCAACTCAGATTTGCATACTTTATAAAAGGAAAAGAAAAATCCTGTTTTCGCCCTTTTTCAAAATGCAATCAATGTATATCAATGAGGACATGAAATGAACTTGCCATCTTCAAAAATGGAGGACGGAACGTTAAAAATCTTCCGCATGTCGCAATCACCATTGGCCAATAGGAGGAATCACCCACCGTACATAAGCACTATTGGAGAGGACGCACACCATCTCACTTCCTTGAAAAAGCTGTATGTCTACTGCGAAATGTACGTCGGAATGTCACAGCCACGCCCCTACTATCAGTCACCAGGAGAGGTATCGTGTGTATCACTAACACAGCGGCTTTGGGCGTAGCAAACTCTGCACGCTATCCGCTTCCATCCGAGAAGGGTGTTGTGATTTTGCACCCAATTAGAAGCTTATGTGGACAGATACCCGAGTGACTTTATGTAAGGTGGTTTATTTGTGGCTTTTTATACATTTTTATATGTTTTTAAAATAAATGTTATTAATCCAAGCAGTGGTCTGCGATTGGTGTTATACTGGGTACCTGGCAGTATTAAACCAGGTGTGCGTCTACTCCAGAGCATGGGTGGCTCTGAAAAGTGTGAGTAACCCCTTGGCGGGACCACCGCGTGAATTATCACTTGTTTAAACTTACTTCACCATGTTTTCTTGTTTTTGTTTTATTATGTGGCAAGGAACTACTTGAATCACTGAAATATCCCGTGGATTTCTTATATCCTTATACTTTTATCTTTTTATCTTTTTTCACTTTTTATTCTATTATTATTTTCGCACCAATTGAACTTTGTACTTATTTCTTCTGTTATGTGTGATCAGTCCACGGGTCATCATTACTTCTGGGATATAACTCCTCCCCAACAGGAAATGCAAGAGGATTCACCCAGCAGAGCTGCATATAGCTCCTCCCCTCTACGTCAGTCCCAGTCATTCTCTTGCACCCAACGACTAGATAGGATGTGTGAGAGGACTATGGTGATTATACTTAGTTTTTATGACTTCAATCAAAAGTTTGTTATTTTACAATAGCACCGGAGCGTGTTATTACTTCTCTGGCAGAGTTTGAGGAAGAATCTACCAGAGTTTTTTACTATGATTTTAACCGGAGTAGTTAAGATCATATTGCTGTTCTCGGCCATCTGAGGGAGGTAAAAGCTTCAGATCAGGGGACAGCGGGCAGATGAATCTGCATTGAGGTATGTAGCAGTTTTTATTTTCTGAATGGAATTGATGAGAAAATCCTGCCATACCGTTATAATGACATGTATGTATACACTTCAGTATTCTGGGGATGGTATTTCACCGGAACTACTCTGTTAAAAGTCACTAATCCTTTTAATAAGTATTTATCATGTTAAACGTTTTTGCTGGAATGTAGAATCGTTTACATTTCTGAGGTACTGAGTGAATAAATATTTGGGCATTATTTTCCACTTGGCAGTTGTTTGGTTTTAATTGTGACAGTTTCGTTTCTCTTCACTGCTGTGTGTGAGGGGGAGGGGCCGTTTTTGGCGCTCTTTGCTACGCATCAAAAAATTCCAGTCAGTTACTCTTATATTTCCTGCATGATCCGGTTCATCTCTGACAGATCTCAGGGGTCTTCAAACTTCTTTGGAGGGAGGTAGATTCTCTCAGCAGAGCTGTGAGAATTTTATATTGACTGTGAATAAAAACGTTGCTCTGTAATTTTTATGTCAAATTTAATTATTGTTATTTTTCTAATGGGAACAAACCTTTGCTAAAAGTTGTGTTGTTTTAAAGTTTGATGCTATAACTGTTTTTCAGTTCATTATTTCAACTGTCATTTAATCGTTTAGTACCTCTTTGAGGCACAGTACGTTTTTGCTAAAAAAGGATTATAACCAAGTTGCAAGTTTATTGCTAGTGTGTTAAACATGTCTGACTCAGAGGAAGATATCTGTGTCATTTGTTCCAATGCCAAGGTGGAGCCCAATAGAAATTTATGTACTAACTGTATTGATGCTACTTTAAATAAAAGTCAATCTGTACAATTTGAACAAATTTCACCAAACAGCGAGGGGAGAGTTATGCCGACTAACTCGCCTCACGCGGCAGTACCTGCATCTCCCGCCCGGGAGGTGCGTGATATTATGGCGCCTAGTACATCTGGGCGGCCATTACAGATAACATTACAAGATATGGCTACTGTTATGACTGAAGTTTTGTCTAAATTACCAGAACTAAGAGGCAAGCGTGATCACTCTGGGGTGAGAACAGAGTGCGCTGACAATACTAGGGCCATGTCTGATACTGCGTCACAGCTTGCAGAGCATGAGGACGGAGAGCTTCATTCTGTAGGTGACGGTTCTGATCCAAACAGATTGGATTCAGATATTTCAAATTTTAAATTTAAATTGGAGAACCTCCGTGTATTACTAGGGGAGGTCTTAGCAGCTCTCAATGATTGTAACACCGTTGCAATACCAGAGAAACTGTGTAGGTTGGATAAATACTTTGCGGTACCGGCGAGTACTGACGTTTTTCCTATACCTAAGAGACTAACTGAAATTGTTACTAAGGAGTGGGATAGACCCGGTGTGCCGTTCTCACCCCCTCCAATATTTAGAAAGATGTTTCCAATAGACACCACCACTCGGGACTTATGGCAAACGGTCCCTAAGGTGGAGGGAGCAGTTTCTACTTTAGCTAAGCGTACCACTATCCCGGTGGAGGATAGCTGTGCTTTTTCAGATCCAATGGATAAAAAATTAGAGGGTTACCTTAAGAAAATGTTTGTTCAACAAGGTTTTATATTGCAACCCCTTGCATGTATCGCGCCGATTACGGCTGCGGCAGCATTTTGGATTGAGTCTCTGGAAGAGAACCTTAGTTCATCTACGCTAGACGACATTACGGACAGGCTTAGAGTCCTTAAACTAGCTAATTCATTCATTTCGGAGGCCGTAGTACATTTAACCAAACTTACGGCTAAGAACTCAGGATTCGCCATACAGGCACGTAGGGCGCTGTGGCTAAAATCCTGGTCAGCTGATGTTACTTCTAAGTCCAAATTACTTAATATACCTTTCAAGGGGCAGTCTTTATTTGGGCCCGGTTTGAAAGAAATTATCGCTGACATTACAGGAGGTAAGGGCCACGCCCTACCTCAAGACAAAGCCAAAGCTAAGGCTAGACAGTCTAATTTTCGTCCCTTTCGGAATTTCAAAACAGGAGCAGCATCAACCTCCACTGCACCAAAACAGGAGGGAGCTGTTGCTCGTTACAGGCAAGGCTGGAAGCCTAACCAGTCCTGGAACAAGAGCAAGCAGGCCAGGAAACCTGCTGCTGCCCCAAAGACAGCATGAACCGAGAGCCCCCGATCCGGGACCGGATCTAGTGGGGGGCAGACTTTCTCTCTTCGCCCAGGCCTGGGCAAGAGATGTTCAGGATCCCTGGGCGCTAGAGATCATATCTCAGGGATACCTTCTAGACTTCAAATTATCTCCCCCAAGAGGGAGATTTCATCTGTCAAGGTTGTCAACAAACCAGATAAAGAAAGAAGCGTTTCTACGCTGTGTACAAGATCTGTTATTAATGGGAGTGATCCATCCGGTTCCGCGGTCGGAACAAGGACAAGGGTTCTACTCAAACCTGTTTGTGGTTCCCAAAAAAGAGGGAACTTTCAGGCCAATCTTAGATTTAAAGATTCTAAACAAATTCCTAAGAGTTCCATCGTTCAAAATGGAAACTATTCGGACAATCTTACCCATGATCCAAAAGGGTCAGTACATGACCACAGTGGATTTAAAAGATGCTTACCTTCACATACCGATTCACAAAGATCATCACCGGTATCTAAGGTTTGCCTTCTTAGACAGGCACTACCAGTTTGTAGCTCTTCCATTCGGATTGGCTACGGCTCCAAGAATCTTCACAAAGGTTCTGGGTGCCCTTCTGGCGGTACTAAGACCGCGAGGGATTTCGGTAGCTCCGTACCTAGACGACATTCTAATACAAGCTTCAAGCTTTCAAACTGCCAAGTCTCATACAGAGTTAGTTCTGGCATTTCTAAGGTCGCATGGATGGAAAGTGAACGAAAAGAAGAGTTCTCTTTTTCCTCTCACAAGAGTTCCATTCTTGGGGACTCTTATAGATTCTGTAGAAATGAAGATTTACCTGACAGAAGACAGGTTAACAAAGCTTCAAAATGCATGCCGTGTCCTTCATTCCATTCAACACCCGTCAGTAGCTCAATGCATGGAGGTGATCGGCTTAATGGTAGCGGCAATGGACATAGTACCTTTTGCACGCCTACACCTCAGACCGCTGCAATTGTGCATGCTAAGTCAGTGGAATGGGGATTACTCAGATTTGTCCCCTACTCTGAATCTGAATCAAGAGACCAGAAATTCTCTTCTATGGTGGCTTTATCGGCCACACCTGTCCAGGGGGATGCCATTCAGCAGGCCAGACTGGACAATTGTAACAACAGACGCCAGCCTACTAGGTTGGGGCGCTGTCTGGAATTCTCTGAAGGCTCAGGGACTATGGAATCAGGAGGAGAGTCTCCTTCCAATAAACATCCTGGAATTGAGAGCAGTTCTCAATGCCCTTCTGGCTTGGCCCCAATTAACAACTCGGGGGTTCATCAGGTTTCAGTCGGACAACATCACGACTGTAGCTTACATCAACCATCAGGGAGGGACAAGAAGCTCCCTAGCAATGATGGAAGTATCAAAGATAATTCGCTGGGCAGAGTCTCACTCTTGCCACCTGTCAGCAATCCACATCCCGGGAGTGGAGAACTGGGAGGCGGATTTCTTGAGTCGCCAGACTTTTCATCCGGGGGAGTGGGAACTTCATCCGGAGGTCTTTGCCCAAATACTTCGACGTTGGGGCAAACCAGAGATAGATCTCATGGCGTCTCGCCAGAACGCCAAACTTCCTCTCTACGGGTCCAGATCCAGGGATCCGGGAGCGGTTCTGATAGATGCTTTGACAGCACCTTGGAACTTCGGGATGGCTTATGTGTTTCCACCCTTCCCGCTGCTTCCTCGATTGATTGCCAAAATCAAACAGGAGAGAGCATCAGTGATTCTAATAGCGCCTGCATGGCCACGCAGGACTTGGTATGCAGATCTAGTGGACATGTCATCCTGTCCGCCTTGGTCTCTACCTCTAAGACAGGACCTTCTGATACAGGGTCCATTCAAACATCAAAATCTAACTTCTCTGAAGCTGACTGCTTGGAAATTGAACGCTTGATTTTATCAAAACGTGGTTTTTCTGAGTCGGTTATTGATACCCTGATACAGGCTAGGAAGCCTGTTACCAGAAGGATTTACCATAAAATATGGCGTAAATACCTATACTGGTGCGAATCCAAAGGTTACTCCTGGAGTAAGGTTAGGATCGCTAGGATATTGTCCTTTCTACAAGAAGGTTTAGAAAAGGGTTTATCAGCTAGTTCATTAAAGGGACAGATTTCAGCTCTGTCCATCTTGTTACACAGGCGTCTGTCAGAAAATCCAGACGTCCAGGCCTTTTGTCAGGCTTTAGCTAGGATCAAGCCTGTGTTTAAAGCTGTTGCTCCGCCATGGAGTTTAAACTTAGTTCTTAACGTTTTACAGGGTGTTCCGTTTGAACCCCTTCATTCCATTGATATAAAATTGTTATCTTGGAAAGTTCTGTTTTTAATGGCTATTTCCTCGGCTCGAAGAGTCTCTGAGTTATCAGCCTTACATTGTGATTCTCCTTATCTGATTTTTCACTCAGACAAGGTAGTTCTGCGTACTAAACCTGGGTTCTTACCTAAGGTAGTCACTAACAGGAATATCAATCAAGAGATTGTTGTTCCATCCTTGTGTCCAAATCCTTCTTCAAAGAAGGAACGTCTTCTACACAATTTGGATGTAGTTCGTGCCCTCAAGTTCTACTTGCAGGCAACTAAAGATTTTCGCCAAACTTCTTCCCTGTTTGTCGTTTATTCTGGACAGAGGAGAGGTCAAAAAGCTTCTGCTACCTCTCTCTCTTTTTGGCTTCGTAGCATAATACGTTTAGCCTATGAGACTGCTGGACAGCAGCCTCCTGAAAGAATTACAGCTCACTCCACTAGAGCTGTGGCTTCCACTTGGGCCTTTAAGAATGAGGCCTCTGTTGAACAGATTTGCAAGGCTGCAACTTGGTCTTCGCTTCATACTTTTTCCAAATTTTACAAATTTGACACTTTTGCTTCTTCGGAGGCTATTTTTGGGAGAAAGGTTCTTCAGGCAGTGGTTCCTTCTGTATAATGAGCCTGCCTATCCCTCCCGTCATCCGTGTACTTTTGCTTTGGTATTGGTATCCCAGAAGTAATGATGACCCGTGGACTGATCACACATAACAGAAGAAAACATAATTTATGCTTACCTGATAAATTCCTTTCTTCTGTTGTGTGATCAGTCCACGGCCCGCCCTGTTTTAAGGCAGGTAAATATCTTTTAAATTATACTCCAGTCACCACTTCACCCTTGGTTACTCCTTTCTCGTTGATTCTTGGTCGAATGACTGGGACTGACGTAGAGGGGAGGAGCTATATGCAGCTCTGCTGGGTGAATCCTCTTGCATTTCCTGTTGGGGAGGAGTTATATCCCAGAAGTAATGATGACCCGTGGACTGATCACACAACAGAAGAAAGGAATTTATCAGGTAAGCATAAATTATGTTTTTTTTTTTTCAATTGTTTTATTTCATGATTCAGATAGAACTTTCAATGTAAACATCTTTCCAATTTCTTATACTATCTAATTTGCTTCATTCTCTTGGTATCCTTTGCTAAAAAGCAGCAATGCACTACTGGGAGCTAGCTGAATGCATTGAGGCCCATTTATTAAGCTCCGTATGGAGCTTGTGGGCCCGTGTTTCTGGCGAGTCTTCAAAAGACCGCTGCTCTATAACCCTGTCCGCCTGCTCTGAGCGGGTTGATTGACACGCGGCCGCGAGTCTGCAGGGGGCGGCGTTGCACCAGCAGCTCTTGTGAGCTGCTGGTGCAATGCTGAATACGGAGACCGTATTGCTCTCCGCATTCAGCAAGGTCTTGCGGACCTGATCCACACTGTCAGATCAGGTCCGCAAGACCTTTGATACATAGGCCTCATTGGGTGAGTCAATAGCATGAGGCACCAATCAGCAGCTCATAAGCCTACCTAGGTATCCTTTCAAAAAAAGTTTCCAAAAGAACAAAGCAAATTAGATAATAGAAGTAAATTGTAAAGTTGTTTAAAATCACATTCTCTATCTGAACCATGAAAGAAAAAAAATTGGGTCTCATGTTCATTTAATGTTGATAATTAGCGATTTACAATTCCACAAGAAATAACATTAGAATTTACATTTTGCTATTTTATTTGTTTCCTTATATTGTATCTGGGTCCGGTAGATCAGGGTATTCTAGGAAATGAGTTGTTACTTGTGTTCAGAACTACGGAATTACTGGAGTATTTTTTTAATTGCATAGAAAATTAGAAATATAAAATGTTACATTTGTTTAAAACTAGATATGTGCATGATCGAAAAATTTGTTTCGGTTCGGTTCCGCTAACAGGAGGCTTAGCACACTCTGCTCCCAGGAGTTGCACTAACTTAAGTGCAGGTCCTGGGAACTGAGCGCACTTAGGGGTAGATTTAATAAGCAGCGGATGCTGCATTCTACGCCCATCGTTTCAGGCTCGCCGGAAACAAAAATTAAGAAGCAGCGGTCGTCCGATATGATCAGGATGATTGACAGCCCCTGCTAGCGGCCGATTGGCAGTTAAAGTGCAGGGGGCGACATCGTACAAGCATTTCACAAGAAATACTTGTGCAATGATAAATGCCGAGAGTGTATGCTGTCGGCATTTAGCGATGTTGGGCGTACATGATCCGCCACAGAGAATCATGTCCGTCCGGCATTTAATAAATTGACCCCTAAGCCTCCTTATAGCGCAGCCGGAGCTAAGGCAAAAAGAGTAACGGGTTAGCGCGCTCTCCAGAGCACATAAGGGTAAGTATTGTAGCTACGGGTGAACTTTTCACCTGTAACTTTATAACATTTACATTTGTTTTAAGAAAACCGAATGTAAGTGATTAATTAAAATTCAGTATTTGTTTCATTTTAAACAAACAAATACCAAATAGTGCAGCCAATGAATATTCGGGGAACGAATTTCCCCCCAATATTCAGAAATGTTTTGTTATCCGAAACAAAATTGTCTTGGCTGCACAAGTCTAGTATCTTCCCTTCCCTAGCTATACCTAACTTTCTCATATATCCTTATATCTTTCCTAGAAACCAGTAAGTTTGCTACATCAATGGGTAAATGTTCTAAATTTCCTTTGAAGTTGTGAAGCACAATATGCCGTGCCCCTGTGTCTTGTGGTAAAACCGCTGCATATAAAAGATCATCTTTGCATCATTAATTGTCTATGAATGAAAGATTCAATAACAGTGCATGACATTTCCATAACTTGGCCGGTCTTTGAACTCTTGTATTCCCCTAGGGCTTGTTGTCTTTGCCTTTTATTTTCTCCTTCTGTAGTTACAACTCATAGAAGAATATTGTTGCTATATATAACGTTTCCTATTCATTTCATAATAATAATAAAAATAAAATAAAATCGGGAAACCAGATCAATGATTGGCTTGCTCAGTTGTCCTAGAAACCACTCCATTATTTTCTGTCATATAAATCTTATGCACCATATTAGATCCAATGTTTCAGCATATGCAAACAGCACATTTTTACCAAAATCTAATTATTAATAGTAATGTTCTAATAATTGAGAGAGTATAATTAAAAGAATATAAATAAATAAACAAAATTAAAATGAGACATACATTTGTAGATGTTTCTAGTTAAAGGGACAGTCTACTTTTTTATTATTTGAAAAAATAGATAAATGTACTAAATTTGCTTGTTTCTAGATCCCAGCAGGCAACCCCTTATCCCAGTGCTTTTTAAATCAACAGCTAGACAGTGCTAGTTCATGTGTGCCATGCAGAAAACATTGTGTTCACTCCCGTGGAGAATGATAATAGTTATGCAAGTACCAGCACTGGTTGGCTAAAATGCAATAAAGCACTGAGATAAGGGAGCAGTCTGCAGAGGTTTAGATACAGGTAAGTTTGTACAGAGGTAAAAGTATATTAATCTAACAGTGGTTATGCAAAACTGGTGAATGAGTAATAAAGTGATTATCTATCTTTATAAACAACAATTTTCAAGTAGACTGTCCCTTTAGCAACTATCTGACCATCTGTTCTCATATATGTCTATTGCACCCTGGACGCATTGCTGACTTATTTGCGCAGTTTGTTTAAATACGTGTTGCTATTTATTCAGGGAAATTGTTGCCAAAACGTCTTTACAACTCTTTTTCTCATCGCCTTTTTTTCTGGCTCAATTCTGAGTGAAGTTTATATTTGTGATTTGACAGGAAAATATTATTACTATTTGGCTATTTTTATACTTGAATTAGGTGCTTCCCTTTAAGAATTTTGTGAGTGACTTGCAGGCAGCCAATCAAGTTTGAGTTTGTAATATACAGTATATGAAGTGATTATTGAAGGGTAGTTTTGTCTATGATTAAGGATGGTTTAAGTAGAAATGCGTAAGAATGCCCAGCCTGCAGGTCTTTTATATGTTCTCTCAACAATGTTTTAACTTGTGAAATAGAAGTGTTTTTATTGATATCTCCTGGCGTTTGTGGTTACTGTGTATTTGTATAAGGGATTAAAGGCTAAATCCTGGATATCCCTTACAAGGAAACACACAATAACTTTATTAACTCTTTATCAAATAACTAAATAAAAAAGACAGACACATAAATGGAAGGAAGACCATCACTGGTCACATTTATTAAGGTCACAACCAATTGTTTAAATATGAAATAACTGACTAAAAGTAATTCTTAAACCTGGTGGCAATTGAGTCCCTAAAATTTACCTCAAACAAAAGGTCAATTACTGATACTCATGAGGCTGGTTTTACTAGTCATAGATGACTCTGCTGCTGCTGCTGCGACTGCCGCTGTTCCTCTAGATTATTTAGCCGGAGGAGAAGACAATGGCCTTGGAAATTATACTTTACTGTGAAACAGAACCAACAGTGCTTGTTTCACTTACATAAGTAAAAGCAGTGACAGTGCTGGTACTACTGGTGGCAGTGGTGGTGGTCGTGATGGCAGCTGAAAACATGGTACACGCTGACAGACTAACAATTTGATGACAGAATGTTATAATTATATAAGGAATTTTTATTTGGTTGGTGTCCCCACTGCAATGTAATATTCTATAACTATGTAAATATATATATATATATATATATATATATATAAGGGCTTAGAATTTAGCATATGAGCCTACCTAGGTTTATCTTTCAACAAAGAATTCTAAAGAGAACAAAGCTAATTTCATGATAAAAGTAATTTGGAGAGTTGTTTAGCATTTCTGAATCATGAAAGTTTAATTTTGACTAGACTGTCCCTTTAACAGTGGATTGGACACGCCTCTTTGGTATTTAATGCCTGACTTGCTGGCCCACAAATCAATCAGTTATTGATGCTCTGTCAGGATTGGACAGGAGAAGTTGTACACATGAATGGTCAGACCGCCTTTACATCACAGCAAACGAAGGATCTGATTGGTCAAATGCTCCTTCCCCCTCTCCTGTGTTCTCTGCTCCTTTTTTTTTGTTGAAAGTTCTGAATGTAAACAAAATTAATGTTACTAATAAACCTGAAAAATTCTGTTAAGTTCCAAATTTGGTTCAATTTTCATTTGTCCACTTGGTGCGATGACGAATGGGCCAATATTCAGACAAATACGTATTTGTACAAAGACGAATGTACATGTCTACTTTTGAAGATTAATTTTTACATATTTACCATTACTGGTAGCACATCCATGCTTATCATGCATCCTTTTCTTCTGTTAAGTGTGATCAGTCCACGGGTCATCATTACTTGTGGGATATTAACTGCTCCCCTACAGGAAGTGCAAGAGGATTCACCCAGCAGAGTTGCTATATAGCTCCTCCCCTCTACGTCACCCCCAGTCATTCTCTTGCACCCAACGACTAGATAGGATGTGTGAGAGGACTATGGTGATATATTTAGTTTTTATATCTTCAATCAAAAGTTTGTTATTTTATAATAGCACCGGAGTGTGTTATTCCTTCTCTGGTAGAATTTGAAGAAGAATCTACCTGAGTTTTTCTATGATTTTAGCCGGAGTAGTTAAGATCATATTGCTGTTTCTCGGCCATCTGAGGAGAGGTAAACTTCAGATCAGGGGACAGCAGGCAGATTAATCTGCAAAGAGGTATGTAGCAGTTTATTATTTTCTGACATGGAATTGATGAGAAAATCCTGCCATACCGTTATAATGTAAACTCAGCCTTGAATGCAGTAGATGTAGCTGATATCAGGCTGTCATGTATGTATATTTTACACTTCAGTTTTCTGGGAAATGGTACTTCTCTGGCTTTTAAACTGTATACATAGACTTAACCTATTTTGCAGGGACTTGCAATAGGTTTTAAATGACAATTAATTATTGAGGTAAAACGTTTTTTTGCTGGCATGTAAAAACGTTTTTTTCTCTGATGTACTGGGTGAAAAAATGTTTTGGCCACTTTTTTTTTTTTTTCCACTTGGCAATAGTTTTGATTTAAATTAGAGCAGTTCACTGATCCCTCTCACTGTTATGTGTGTGGGGGAGGGGCCATTTTGGTGCTTTCACTATGCATCAGAAAAACTCAGTCAGAGGTTCATTTTCTTCCTGCATGATCCGGTTCATCTCTACAGAGTTCAGGGATCTCAAGAGTCTTTTTTGAGGGAAGTAATCATTCACAGCAGAGCTGTGCTGATTGTATTGACTGTGATATAAAAAACGTTTATTTGTGTATTTTTTTCTGCTGCCTGGGTTAGTTATCATTTGCTGAGGGGAACAATCCTTTGCTAAAACTGTATATTCTGACAAAGATTGATGCTATAACTTAATTATTTTATCTGTTATAATATTTTCTGTGCTTCTTAAAGGCACAGTTCGTTTTCATATTATTTGTAAATTACTTTGAAAAGTATTTCCAAGTTGCTGTTTATTTGCTAGTGTGTTAAACATGTCTGATTCAGAGGAATATCTCTGTGCTATATGTGTTAATGCCAAAGTGGAGCCCAATAGAAATTTATGTACTAAATGTATTGATGCTACTTTAAAAAATAGTCAATCTGTACAAATTGAACATATTTCACCAAACAACGAGGGGAGAGTTATGCCGACTAACTCGCCTCACGTGTCAGTACCTGCATCTCCCGCTCAGGAGGTGCGTGATATTGTAGCGCCGAGTGCATCTGGGCGGCCATTACAAATCACATTACAAGATATGGCTACTGTTATGACTGAAGTTTTGGCTAAACTACCAGAACTAAGAGGTAAACGTGATCACTCTGGGATGAGAACAGAGTGCGCTGATAATGCAAGGGCCATGTCTGATACTGCGTCACAGTTTGCAGAACGTGAAGACGGAGAGCTTCATTCTGTGGGTGACGGTTCTGATCCAAATAAACTGGACTCAGACATTTCAAATTTTAAATTTAAGCTTGAGAACCTCCGTGTGTTACTAGGGGAGGTATTAGCGGCTCTGAATGATTGTAACACAGTTGCAATCCCAGAAAAAATGTGTAGGTTGGATAAATATTTTGCGGTACCGACGAGTACTGACGTTTTTCCTATACCTAAGAGACTTACTGACATTGTTACTAAGGAGTGGGATAGACCCGGTGTGCCTTTCTCACCCCCTCCTATATTCAGAAAAATGTTTCCAATAGACGCCGCCACACGGGACTTATGGCAAATGGTCCCTAAGGTGGAGGGAGCAGTTTCTACTTTAGCTAAGCGTACCACTATCCCAGTGGAGGATAGCTGTGCTTTTTCAGATCCAATGGATAAAAAATTAGAGGGTTACCTTAAGAAAATGTTTGTTCAACAAGGGTTTATATTGCAACCTCTTGCATGTATTGCGCCTGTCACGGCTGCAGCAGCATTTTGGTTTGAGTCTCTGGAAGAGACACTTCAATCATCCACACTAGATGACATCACACACAAACTTAAATTCCTTAAGTTAGCTAATTCATTTATTTCAGATGCCGTAGTACATTTAACTAAACTTGCGGCTAAAAATTCAGGATTCGCCATTCAGGCACGCAGAGCTCTGTGGCTAAAATCCTGGTCAGCTGATGTTACGTCTAAATCTAAATTGCTTAATATTCCTTTCAAAGGGCAGACCTTATTCGGGCCCGGCTTGAAAGAGATTATTGATGACATTACAGGAGGTAAAGGTCATGCCCTGCCTCAGGACAAGGCCAAAGCCAAGGCTAGACAGTCCAATTTTCGTTCCTTTCGTAATTTCAAAGCAGGAGCAGCATCAACTTCCTCTGCACCAAAACAGGAAGGAGCTGTTGCTCGCTACAGACAAGGCTGGAAACCTAACCAGTCCTGGAACAGGGGCAAACAGGCCAGAAAACCTGCTGCTGCCCCTAAGACAGCATGAATTGAGGGCCCCCGATCCGGGACCGGATCTAGTGGGGGGCAGACTTTCCCTCTTCGCCCAGGCTTGGGCAAGAGATGTTCAGGATCCCTGGGCGTTAGAGATCATATCTCAGGGATACCTTCTGGACTTCAAATCCTCTCCCCCAAGAGGGAGATTTCATCTGTCAAGGTTGTCAACAAACCTAACAAAGAAGGAAGCGTTTCTACGCTGCGTACAAGATCTTTTATTAATGGGAGTGATCCATCCAGTTCCGCGGTTGGAACAAGGACAAGGGTTTTACTCAAATCTGTTTGTAGTTCCCAAAAAGAGGGAACCTTCAGGCCAATCTTGGATTTAAAGATCCTAAACAAATTCCTAAGAGTTCCATCGTTCAAGATGGAAACTATTCGAACAATTTTGCCCATGATCCAAGAGGGTCAGTACTTGACCACAGTGGATTTAAAGGATGCTTACCTTCACATACCGATTCACAGAAGTCATTACCGGTATCTAAGGTTTGCCTTTTTAGACAGGCATTACCAGTTTGTAGCTCTTCCATTCGGACTGGCTACGGCTCCAAGAATCTTCACAAAGGTTCTGGGCACTCTTCTGGCGGTACTAAGACCGCGAGGAATTTCAGTAGCTCCGTACTTAGACGACATACTGATACAAGCTTCAAGCTTTCAAACTGCCAAATCTCATACAGAGATAGTACTGGCATTTCTAAGGTCGCATGGATGGAAAGTGAACGAAGAGAAAAGTTCTCTCTTTCCACTCACAAGAGTTCCCTTCCTGGGGACTCTGATAGATTCTGTAGAAATGAAGATTTACCTGACAGAGGACAGGTTAACAAAACTTCAAAATGCATGCCGTGTCCTTCATTCCATTCAAGAGACCAGAAATTCTCTTCTATGGTGGCTTTATCGGCCACATCTGTCCAGGGGAATGCCATTCAGCAGGCCAGACTGGTCAATTGTAACAACAGACGCCAGCCTACTAGGTTGGGGCGCTGACTGGAATTCTCTGAAGGCTCAGGGACTATGGAATCAGGAGGAGAGTCTTCTTCCAATAAACATTCTGGAATTGAGAGCAGTCCTCAATGCTCTTCTGGCTTGGCCCCAGTTAGCAACTCGGGGGTTCATCAGGTTCCAGTCGGACAACATCACGACTGTAGCTTATATCAACCATCAGGGAGGGACAAGAAGCTCCCTAGCAATGATGGAAGTATCGAAGATAATTCGCTGGGCAGAGTCTCACTCTTGCCACCTGTCTGCAATCCACATCCCGGGAGTGGAGAACTGGGAGGCGGATTTCTTAAGTCGTCAGACTTTTCATCCGGGGGAGTGGGAACTTCATCCAGAGGTCTTTGCCCAAATACTTCCACGTTGGGGCAAACCAGAGATAGATCTCATGGCGTCTCGACAGAACGCCAAGCTTCCGCGCTACGGGTCCAGATCCAGGGATCCGGGAGCGGTCCTGATAGATGCCTTGACAGCGCCATGGACCTTCAGGATGGCTTATGTGTTTCCACCTTTCCCGATGCTTCCTCGATTGATTGCCAGAATCAAACAGGAGAAAGCATCAGTGATTCTAATAGCGCCTGCATGGCCACGCAGGACTTGGTATACAGATCTGGTGGACATGTCATTCTGTCCACCTTGGTCGTTACCTCTGAAACAGGACCTTCTGATTCAGGGTCCTTTCAAACATCAAAATCTAACTTCTCTGAAGCTGACTGCTTGGAAATTGAACGCTTGATCTTATCAAAGCGTGGTTTTTCTGAGTCAGTTATTGATACCTTAATACAGGCTAGGAAGCCTGTCACCAGAAAGATTTACCATAAAATATGGCGTAAATACCTATATTGGTGCGAATCCAAAGGTTACTCTTGGAGTAAGGTTAGGATTCCTAGGATATTGTCTTTTCTACAAGAAGGTTTAGAAAAGGGGTTATCCGCTAGTTCCTTAAAGGGACAGATCTCAGCTCTGTCCATTCTGTTACACAAGCGTCTGTCAGAAGTTCCAGACGTTCAGGCTTTTTGTCAGGCTTTGGCCAGGATTAAACCTGTGTTTAAAGCTGTGGCTCCACCATGGAGTTTAAACCTTGTTCTTAACGTTTTACAGGGTGTTCCGTTTGAACCCCTTCATTCCATTGATATAAAGTTGTTATCTTGGAAAGTTCTATTTTTAATGGCTATTTCCTCGGCTCGAAGAGTCTCTGAGTTATCAGCCTTACATTGTGATTCTCCTTATTTGATTTTTCACTCGGATAAGGTAGTTCTGCGTACTAAGCCTGGGTTCTTACCTAAGGTAGTCACTAACAGGAATATCAATCAGGAGATTGTTGTTCCATCCTTGTGCCCAAATCCTTCTTCGAGGAAGGAACGTCTTTTGCACAATCTGGATGTAGTTCGTGCCCTTAAATTTTATTTACAGGCAACTAAAGATTTTCGACAAACGTCTTCCCTGTTTGTCGTTTACTCTGGTCAGAGGAGAGGTCAAAAAGCTTCTGCTACCTCTCTCTCTTTTTGGCTTCGTAGCATAATTCGTTTAGCTTATGAGACTGCTGGACAGCAGCCTCCTGAAAGAATTACAGCTCATTCCACTAGAGCTGTGGCTTCCACTTGGGCCTTTAAGAATGAGGCCTCTGTTGAACAGATTTGCAAGGCTGCAACTTGGTCTTCGCTTCATACTTTTTCCAAATTTTACAAATTTGACACTTTTGCTTCCTCGGAGGCTATTTTTGGGAGAAAGGTTCTTCAGGCAGTGGTTCCTTCTGTATAAAGAGCCTGCCTATCCCTCCCGTCATCCGTGTACTTTTGCTTTGGTATTGGTATCCCACAAGTAATGATGACCCGTGGACTGATCACACTTAACAGAAGAAAACATAATTTATGCTTACCTGATAAATTCCTTTCTTCTGTAGTGTGATCAGTCCACGGCCCGCCCTGTTTTTTAAGGCAGGTAAATATTTTTTAAATTATACTCCAGTCACCACTACACCCTTGGCTTCTCCTTTCTCGTTGGTCCTTGGTCGAATGACTGGAGGTGACGTAGAGGGGAGGAGCTATATAGCAACTCTGCTGGGTGAATCCTCTTGCACTTCCTGTAGGGGAGCAGTTAATATCCCACAAGTAATGATGACCCGTGGACTGATCACACTACGGAAGAAAGGAATTTATCAGGTAAGCATAAATTATGTTTTTTTCTACCTGTCTTGCGCGAGCTCAGTTCAGGGGTTCATGAAGCACCCAGGTGTGGAATTACAGGGGGTACACAGGTTGCAACTGCGATCAGGCCCCTGAGGGTGGGGGCCCAGCTTAAAAAAAAAAAAAAATAGACCTGCCACTGCCTGAACTTATATCATGTGAGTTTGACGTGATGCTTCACTAGTGTCTCTGTCTCTGACTACAGGGGTTAGTGTTTCTGTTTTACCCATTGGTGTTTATGTGTGTGTGTGTGTGTGTATGTGTATGTATGTATGTGACTGTGTGTGTATTTATGCATGTATGTGTGTTTGTATGCATGTATGTGACTGTGTGTGTATTTATGCATGTATGTGTGTTTGTATGCATGTATGTGACTGTGTGTGTATTTATGCATGTATGTGTGTTTGTATGCATGTATGTGACTGTGTGTGTATTTATGCATGTATGTGTGCGTATGTTTGTGGAACCGGCAAATTACAGACCTTGTTACTACAGCATGGGGGGGGGGGTAAACAGTGTCACTATACAGTACCCCAGTATAAAGTACTGGGGTGAGTAGGGTCATGTCAGCCATCTCACTGGCAGATTACAGACTGTGTCACTAACTCACTATATACAGTCCTGGTGGGTTAAACAGTGTCACTATATACAGTAATAGGGGGTCAGACCATCTCACAGACTGTGGGCACAGGGTACCTCCTTTTGCAGACATGTAATCTGATTCACATTTTTTTTCTGTGTTAAATGTTAAAAAAAAAAGATATGTATCCAATTCACCTTTTTTGGGTTGGGGGGTGGGGGCCCTTCCTAAATTCTTGCACCTGGGCCCTGTGGTTTCTAGTTACGCCTCTGGAAGCACCCTTACTTCCTGGTTTGATTTATTTATTTCAATTGCTAAACAAAACAAAAAAACACACAATGAAACATGTTGAAAATTTTGGGAACAATAACAATCATTTAGAAAAGGTTATCAGATGATTAAACTTAAAAAAAAAACAGAAAGCATTTTATCAACCCCATTTTTTCATTAGACTTTTAATTCATGATGGCAATAGACCAAAGTATGATACCATTTGTAATAACTTTCAAAGCATAAAACTGAACAATTATTCTTTTGTTCTCATATTTTTAATGTTTTATAGGATTTTAATTTAATTTTTAAATAATTGTTATCTGTTACTATGTAATACTGTGTATGGCTGAGGTCCCTGGTGTCTGAGTCCACCTCAACAGGGAATTAGTTGTAATCTTAGAGGAACTAATAACTGGAACTTTCTGACAAATAGATGTCAACTTTCAAATGTGCATTGTGTTGGAGTGTCTCCATAAGGGAAACCTTAATTCTGGAGAAGCTACTACTAGTAACTCTGAGGATACAAGTCCCCAGCTAGTTGTGAAGCTTATTTCCAGAACATATTCACAACATCAGGGTGCTAGGCTTGTTTCACTGCATTTTTAGATAGGGGCTGAAAGAATTTGGTGGCATCCAGTTTGTCTATTTATATATTTTTTTATAGCTGGTTGAACTTGGTATAGATTTTATGGCCAAGTGGAGGTATGAGATGCTAATAAATACATTGGGTTGCCTATTTAGCAAAAATATAATGGTTTGATGGTAAATTATGAACATGTGTGAAG
This sequence comes from Bombina bombina, assembly GCF_027579735.1. NCBI lineage: Eukaryota > Metazoa > Chordata > Amphibia > Anura > Bombinatoridae > Bombina > Bombina bombina. The sequence continues at coordinate 51,624,452 of NC_069510.1, read as the reverse complement.
TTAAGCCATATTAAATGAGCCATGGACACATTGCTTGAATGTAGAAAGAAATCCTTCAGTGAGAAACCAAATGTTTGTAAAAAAGTTAATTATTTTTTGATGCTGTTGACAGTTGAGGTGGACTCAGTGAAAAAAATTAGCTTTGCGGAGGGCGGCCGGGGGAGGCTATGTTAGTAGAAAGAGACATAAAATAAAGGGACGTTTTAGCGCATGTTTAATAAAAAATTATGAATGAACGTACCTTTATTTTACTCCTTACATGCAGACTAGCATTTAAAAAAACACTACAGTTTACCATCACTTTAATGTATCACAAAAGTTGATAAAGTATTAAAGAAAGTATCAATAACTTCTAAGCAGAACCTTTCAATGGAATTTTAAAATGATATATGTATCTAATAATAAATCATCAGGAACCTGGTGTTAAAACCACAAATATGTCAAAGATTGCTAAATAGTAAACTAGAGTTGGTCAACGTTTTGTATGTACTTCTTTATTTGGGCACGCTCACTTCCCCATTGCCCTGAGAGAAAAAAAAGTAAATTAATTTCACAAGTCCTAGTGTAGATAAATAAGCATGATAGATAAATTCAAATTTTTGCACATAAGGTGATGTGAAAGTAGATTTTACAAGCTGTGTATTTTTTTCCTCTAAAAAGAAGGAAATTGAATATACACATTGGTTAAAATTCAGTATCCTAATATGACTGACAAGATTCTAATTCTAGGTGGATGAAGAGACACTGACATAGATTTTTTTTTAAAAAAAAAACTTTATTAAAACTAATACCTCAAAGAACAAATCTTAAAGGGCTACTAAAACCCCAATTTTTTTCTTCATGATTCAGATAGAGCATGCGATTTTAAACAACATTCCAATTTATTTTACTCCTATTATCAATTTTTCTTCGTTCTCTTGGAATGTAAAAAATGAAGGTTCGAGTTGCCAAACATCAGCCTCGAAACCTTAATGACTTGGAGAAGATCTGCAAAGAGGAGTGAGACAAAATCCCTCCTGAGATGTGTGCAAACCTGGTGGCCAACTACAAGAAATGTCTGACCTCTGTGATTGCCAAAAAGGGTTTTGCCAACAAGTACTAAATCATGTTTTGCAAAGGGGTCAAATACTTATTTCACTCATTAAAATGCAAATCAATTTATAACTTTTTTGAAATGTGTTTTTCTGTTTTTTTTGTTGTTATTCTGTCTCTCACTGTTCAAATAGGCTGGTGAGGTAGCTCAGTTGGTAAATACCTTGACTACAAAAAAGCCTGTTTGAAAGATCCAAGGTCACAGGTTCAAATCCCGGCAGGGCCGACTCTGCCCTTCATCCTTCCGAGGTCGATAAAATGAGTACCATTAATTTGGGTAATAATAACAACTATTACTATTCAGCTGCCGATTTGGTTTATTCCGAGAAAGCGCTTTGAGTCCCACTGGGAGAAAGGCGCTATATAAATACTAGTTATTATTATTAAATAAACCTACCATTAAAATTATAGACTGATCATTTCTTTGTCAGTGGGCAAACGTACAAAATCAGCAGGGGATCAAATATTTTTTCCCCTCACTGTGTGTATATGTGTGTATATATATATATATATATATATATATATATATATATATATATATATATATACACGCAATATTCATTTTTAATGTTGTTTAACTGCTGTAGTGGGTAGTTCTTTTATTTCTGCCACTACAGGGGAAAAATTCATTATTGACAGCTGCGTTAGTTGTAGAACAAAAGGGGCAGTATATTTAATTGAGTGTCAACAATGTAATTTATAATACATTGGTAAAACCTTACGAGAAGTAAGATCCCCTATTAGGGAACATTTGTCAAGTATTACTGTAGATACTGAATGGAGTAGGAAAAGAGAAGAGAAACTATTACCCATAGCCAAACACTTTATTGACAAACACACGCGTAACACTGACTCCTTCAGGTGGACAGTTGTATAAAAAGTCTCCCTCTCTGTTAGAGGTGGAGACCTTGATAAAATCTTAAGCAAATGTGAAGTTTATTGGATATATTGTTTGAAAACTAGAATACCGGAAAGGTTTATATTCTAAATTTGATCTAATTAATTATAGGCAATAAGTTTAACAAAAAATCAATACTAGAGTTATGTTTTGTACCTTACAAATTACCTTACAACTTACCTTACAACTTACCTTATGCAAGCTTAGTAATGCCTTTCTATAGCTCTTAGGATTACTGCTTATCCTTACCCTCATGGGGATACTGTCAGCCTTTCTGAAATACACAGTCTCTCCAGAAAAAATGACTGAACATACCTCACTGCTATATAGCATGAAAACGTTCCTCACACTGAGGTTTCCTGTACTCCTCAGCCTCTGTGGGAACAGCACTGTATCTTAGTTACAAATGCTAAGATCATCATCCTCCAGGCAGAAGTCTTCATCCATCTGCTGCCTGAGAGTAAATAGTACACAGCGGTACCATTTAAAACAAAAAATTCTTGCTTGAAGAAATTAAAAACTAATATTTTATCACTTCTTTCACTTTACCCTTCCTAGTACTTAGAGTAGGCAAAGAGAATGACTGGGGGGTGGAGCTAAGGGAGGAGCTATATAGACAGCTCTGCTGTGGTGCTCGTTGCCACTTCCTATAAGCAGGAGGATAATATCCCACAAGTAAAGGATGAATCCGTGGACTCGTTGTACCTTATAGAAGAAAGTTCAATAACTATTAGACAAACAGAATGATCTGAATCCAGTTTTTGAGAAGTTATGTATATACTAGGTTGTTTCACATAGGTTCACATGCCCTATGACAGGGTTACTGCCACTACTCATATCATTTAAGTTAATCCTAACAATGTACTCTGCCATGTCATTTTGGCAATTACTGAAACCTCACTTTTTGTGGGTTGTACGTTTTTTGGGGGATGTACGTTTTTCGCCCATCGCTAAACAGTAATGAGGTATAATATATAAATTTCTGTCAGTAGCAAATAAGGATATTTTAGCTGAAACATGCTAACGTATAAAGGCAGCCTGTATTAATTATAATACAACTCAAATGGTAAAGGGAAAAAAGTGGAACAAAACCACTTGCGGGCACATGCCTTCAATATTAAGGGTTATACACCCCACTCTGTTATTAAAATGACAGTTACTAAATAATAAAGGTACACACATTTGAGTGGGTTTTTTCCACATATATTGAGGGCTGTTAAACTACACACTCACACATTTTAGGTATACAATACAGGTATACAACCCACAGGCTACATAGCATTTAAAGTTACTTGGTAGCTAGTACATGAAGGGTTAAAATCACAGGTACGTGTTAAAGACATATGTTTTTAATTAATCAATTAAGCAATTAGAGATGTTTTCTATTTATGAGCTGTACAGACAAAGCATCCACAGGTCTATGAGTATGGCTGCAAGGAGCTGAAACGCGTTAGACAGGGATGTCTTTGTCTAACAATGCACCTTAATTGGCTTGCATGCCGTTGTTTTTAAGTTTTGAATAAACTTAAGTTTTTTAACTGGAACTTCGTCTGGATGTCTCCTTTGATTTCTACTTTTATATATATATATATATATATATATATATATATATATATATATATATGTGTGTGTGGGGTGAATAGGAATCTTTGAATATGTTTTCCACACAGTATCACAAATAATCGGGATCAATTAATAAAGTAATTCCTGGTCTGCTCATATACTGTGGGTCAACAGGGGTTGAATTATCCAGTCTCTATTTATAAGAAACTAAGTAGGAATTAGAGTTAACCAAGTGGCTGCAAATCTTGCAAGAATATAATAGAGGTTACTGTCTCTTTAAGTATGAGTTTAATAAGATAGATGTTTTATTCTTATGTTCTTATATCACAAACTGAGACTCTGAAGGATAAAAGTTCATCAGAATAAGTAGCACAAACATAGGATTAAACTTGACCCTCTTTTGCTTTAACTCACTTCTACAGGTACAGACACAGCAGATTCATTTGAGGTATGATTTAAGCAAAATGACTTCAATTAGAATGTAGGTCAGGTCAGGTAAGTAAATATGTACGGTAAATGAAATACAAGCAGGAGCTTCACATAGGATAATCACAGAGCAGACTTGAAATGAGAGTTAAAGAGTTTTACTTGAAAATCGGATAGCTGGTGCTGCTGAATTTACTTACTGACCGCTGCTGCTGTGAAGGAGTTGTTTGCTGATGAGCTGGGAGTTTACATGCCTCCGTTCTGTGACGAGTAGGTAGCTGTAGAACTAATGGAAATGCATGGAAATTTAGACTGGAATGGAATTAAGGGTTAAGGCCCCGTGGGAGTGAGATGCCTAGTGCAACAATTGTTGCAGTTTGAAGGGGGTGGCTTACCTGAGGTATAAGAGAGCAGGTCATGTAGGCTTTGGCCTCTTCTTCCTGTTCTGCTGCCACTGGAGAAGTCCGGAGAAGTTCCTGTGAATTGGGCTGCTGTGATGGATCGTGCTCGTAGGGTTTCAATTCCCCCAAAGCGGTTTGGTGATGAGGAGGAGGAGGCCGGTCGACCGTCGACGCCTGCAAGGGAAACAAGTGGAGATGAGTATATCCCCCAAACCCCTGGGGCCTACCATTCCACCTCCCAAACTAGGCCCCGGTCAATCAGCCCTTCACTTGCTAAAGGGGGATCCCAAGTAGGGGCTCGGCATTCAGCTTCCCAGGGTGGGGACTTGGGTTGCGGGGGCCAGGTGCCTTTTGTCTCCCCTCAGGATGGTGGGACCCAGGGTGTGGAGGTTGTTGTGCCCCCTTCGGAGGCGGCCGGAGTGGGGAAGAGGGCCTCTGAAGCGCAGCATGGCAGATCTGAGGAGCGCAAGTGGGGGGCGAACAGTAAAAGAGGCCCTGGGGCTGTGAGCGGCAGTATGCTGACTGAAAGGCTTGTTAGTGAGGTGCAATCTTTGGACTCGGGGGTGCAAGCGAGCGGAGCCCAATCTGGTCAAGTCTACCTGAGAGCCGATAGAGGGTCAGTTGTGCATGATAGGCCACAATTGCGGAGCGCAGCTAGAGGTGTGTGTGATATCAGCGTGTCTGATAGGAGTGTGGCCGGGGTGCAGCAAGCAGCAAGGGTAGGGCCACAATTGGCGAGTCAGCCTGTAGGCACAGGAGAGGGTTCTTCACAGTGGGTTACCGCTGTGGGGTTAGGAAGTTCGGGCGGAACCTTAGGTCAGGGGAACCCCCTTGGTTTGGGGACATCCACTGGGGGCAGTGGGGGCCCCATGGGTATGTACAGGTGTGTGAATCCGTGTGTATCTGACCAGGGGGTCAGGGGTACTCTTCTATTACCCGAGGTGCTCCCTTCTTGTCTCCTTCTTTGCAGGAAGAACGGATCAGAATGGCTGCAGAAGCTGCTAGTGGAGGTGTGCAAGGCCAGGAGGCGGGGAGCCAGTTGCGGCAGCACCGGGTGGAGGAGACGATTGTGGCAATTCCGTCAACTTCAACAGCCGGTGAGTTGGTACCCTTGCATCGCACTCGCACACACATTAATTCGTCCACTAGTGACTCTAGCTCTGACTGTGAAGAAGTAGCAGGGTTGAACAAGGGACACAGACATATGTTTCATGTTATTAAAAAACTGCGTAGAGATGTTCAGGCAATACAAACACAGAACCAGGGGAGTCGGGTGGGACCCGGGGTGCTGGCTGTGGAAGGTATAGCCGGGGGGCCTGGGTGTCCTATTACTGTTGCAGGTTCCGTGGCGCCGGGTGGCCATGCATGGGGACACTTATCCATGGGAGGTGCATTCGCTGCACAACCACCTGAAGATGAAGATTATTAGGAAGATTCAGGAGAGGAGGTACGTCAACGTGTTCGACCTCTCGGTGGAGGCGTACCGGGTGAAGGAGATGGCGGAAGAGGGCACCGGGCCAAAGAAGGTAAATAGACCGGACACATTTGATGAGTGGAGGCGGTGTATTTACGTGCTGGGTTCATGCTACATAGAGCGTTGGCCAGGCGATAGCTGTCATGAAATATTTGGACACCATGGAAAGAATCCATAGGAGATATCATGACGGAGCTTGGAGGGATTATGATATGGGGTTCCGGAGAAAGATGGAAGGGAACCCTTTGCTCAATTTTGGGACTATGGAGATGCACCTATGGGCGCAGCTTGGACTGGAACGTCCTCCGTCTCCGGTTGGCGGAGGATCCACTGGGGCACTAAGGTCAGGGCTGCGGCTCAGAAGGAGAGGCCGTGAGTGTTGGAAGTATCAGGATAAACAGTGTGATAGGGGTGCGGCATGCTCCTTTCGGCACGGTTGTCAGTACTGTGGCGCTCCCCACCCAGGCTCGGATTGTGCAAAGAAGAGAGATAACGAAGGGGAGCAGGGCGGACCCAAGACAGCTGCGGGAAAGGGAGGCAACACCTCTGAGGTGGGTCACCATTGAGCCGTGGATCAATAGATACCCGCCGGGGCCGCAGTGGGCTTGCTGCGGGCCGGTTTGACAGAGGGTTCGTCATCCCGGTGGATGGAGTGGTTGCGGGGGCGTCTAGGCAAAGGAATTTGAAATTGGCTTATGAACAGGTTCTTCAAGCAAAGCTCAACAAAGAAGTGAGTTTGAGGCGGATCGCAGGCCCTTATAGGGAGCAACCTTTTCGGGACTTAGTGGTTTCTCCACTTGGGGTGGTCCCCAAGAAGGAGCTGGGTAAGTTTCGGCTGATCCAGCACCTTTCTTACCCAAAAGGATCATCAGTAAACCACACTATCCCGGACGCCATGAGCTCAGTGCATTACCAGTCTTTTGATGATGCAGTGGAACTGGTCAGGAAGTTTGGGCGAGGGGCGCTAATGGCTAAATTGGACAATGAATCAGCGTTACGTTTACTCTCGATTCATCCCTCGTCTTTTAGACTAATGGGGTGTTTTTTCGGTGGAGGGTACTATGTGGACAGATGCCTCCCTATGTGCTGCTCCATTTCTTGTGCTTACTTTGAAGCATTCAGCACGTTCCTTCATTGGGCAATCGAGTGTGTCGTGGGTCGGTGGACCACTACTTGGACGATTTCCTGTTCGTGGGGGGCCCGAGTTCGCCTTGTTGCCGGGAAATTATGTGCACGGTGGAGGCCCTGATGGCGGAATTTGGCGTTCCATTGGCGCACGATAAAACCCAGGGCCCTTGTACGTGTTTAACGTTTCTGGGAATTGAGATCGATTCCGTCGCCTTGCAGTGTTGCTTGCCTCAAGACAAGCTGGATAAGCTGCTTGGAATTGTGCGGGGGGCGCTTAGCAAGGATTGTATGTCCGTTCGGGAGCTACAGTCATTGCTAGGCTTGCTTAATTTCGCGGGCCGTGTGATCCCCATGGGCCGGATTTTTAACAGGCGCTTGGAGGCACTGTTAAAAGGGGGGGCCCGCAGGGGGCCAGAAATTTCGTATTTCTGAGGACATAAAGGAGGATCTTAGAGTATGGGAAACCTTTCTTCGGGACTTTAACGGAGTGTGCATGTGGAGAGAGAAGCCGGCTTCTAATCAAGCCCTTCATCTCTTCACAGATGCGGCGGGAACTAGTGGCTATGGGGCTTATTTCAATGACTCATGGAGGGCAGGCACATGGCCACCGAACTGGGTTTCAGAGGGATTGACCCAGAACCTATGCCTGTTGGAATTATTCCCAATAGGGCTTGCGGTGGAGTTGTGGGCTCCCAGGTATGCAAATAAATCTGTTGTATTCTGGACAGATAACATCAGTGTAGTCCATTCGATCAATAGGCTGTCAGCTGTGTCACCGGCCGTGGTCAGATTACTGAGGTATCTGGTGCTGCGTTGCTTGCAGTACAATGTTGATTTTAGAGCATGTCATATCCCGGGGGTTAGTGTCATGGAATCCTCCACTTCACTACTTGGTATCAACTTATTTACTATTCTGCACTTCTCCTTTAAGAGGTATTCATCCATCTTCATATCCGCTATTTAAACTCCACATGCATTCAGCTTCCTGCTTGGTATTGCAGTCACTTATCCACTGCAGTTCCCCCTAAGGCTATGCTCCGACTCAGAACTACTTCAAGTCTAACTGCCTTTATTCAATCTCTGCAGGAATTCATCTCACAGGGTTTCCAAACAGCACTTTTACCGGAGATCTTGTTTCAGACTTACCAGCTGTTATTTCCAGATATTCAGTAGCGGTGACGTCACACGCCATCTGGAACTATAGTCATTTTAAACAACTTTTTCACGTACTTCTATTCTGAAATTTTCTTAAAGGGACACTAAATCTAAATTTTTTCTTTCATGATTCAGATAGAGCATGCAATTTTAAGCCACATTCTAATTACTCCTACTATAAATTTTTCTTCATTCTCTTGCTATCTTTATTTTAAAAAAAAAACAGAGGATGGAAGCTCACCAAATTGCCAAAAGTGATTTACTTTATTTTAGAGAAAGCAAGGCCTGTTGGACCTTGCTTTCTCTAAAATAAAGTAAATCACTTTTGGCAATTTAGTGAGCTTCCATCCTCTGTTTTTTGTTACTATTATATGGGAGTTTGGTAGTAACTCCTTGGGGCTCAGACCATTGGTACTGGTGCTGGATACCTTTTGACTGTGTATCTTTATTTAAAAAGCAGGAATGTGATGCATAGGAGCCGGCCCATTTTTGGTTGAGAACCTGGGTTATGCTTGCTTATTGGTGGGTAAATGTAAGGCTCCAATAAGCAAGTGCCATCCATGGTGTTGAACCTAAAATGGGCTGGCTGCTAAGATTTACAGTCCTGCTTTTAAAATAAAGATAGCAAGAGAATGAAGAAAAATTGATAATAGGAGTAAATTAGAAAGTTGCTTAAAATGTAATGCTCTATCTGAATCATGAAAGAAAAAAATTAGGGTCAGAGTCCCTTTAATTATCACACGGCTAGATTTAGAGTTTTGCGTTAGAGGGGGTGCGTTAGCTACGCATGCTTTTTTTCCCCCGCACCTTTTAAATACCGCTGGTATTTAGAGTTCACAGAAGGGCTGCGTTAGGCTCCAAAAAGGGAGCGTAGAGGCATATTTACCGCCACTGCAACTCTCAATACCAGCGGTGCTTACGGACGCGGCCAGCTTCAAAAACGTGCTTGGCACGATATCCCCATAGGAAACAATGGGGCAGTTTGAGCTGAAAAAAAACCTAACACCTGCAAAAAAGCAGCGTTCAGCTCCTAACGCAGCCCCATTGTTTCCTATGGGAAAACACTTCCTAAGTCTGCACCTAACACCCTAACATGTACCCCGAGTCTAAACACCCCTAACCTTACACTTATTAACCCCTAATCTGCTGCCCCTGCTATCGCTGACCCCTGCATATTTTTTTTAACCCCTAATCTGCCGCTCCGTACACCGCCGCAACCTACGTTATCCCTATGTACCCCTAATCTGCTGCCCCTAACACCGCCGACCCCTATATTATATTTATTAACCCATAATCTGCCCCCCCCCCAACGTCGCCGCAAGCTACCTACAATTATTAACCCCTAATCTGCCGACCAGACCTCACCTCTACTCTAATAAATGTATTAACCCCTAAAGCTAAGTCTAACCCTAACACCCCCCTAAATTAAATATAATTTTAATCTAACAAAATAACTTAACTCTTATTAAATATTCCTATTTAAAGCTCCATACTTACCTGTAAAATAAATCCTAATATAGCTACAATATAAATTATAATTATATTGTAGCTATTTTAGGATTAATATTTATTTTACAGGCAACTTTGTATTTATTTTAACCAGGTACAATAGCTATTAAATAGTTAATAACTATTTAATAGTTACCTAGTTAAAATAATTACAAAATTAACTGTAAAATTAATCCTAACCTAAGTTACAATTAAACCTAACACTACACTATCAATAAATTAATTAAATAAAATACCTACAATTATCTACAATTAAACCTAACACTACACTATCAATAAATTAATTAAATACAATACCTACAAATAAATACAATTAAATAAACTAACTAAAGTACAAAAAATAAAAAAGAACTAAGTTACAAAAAATAAAAAAATATTTACAAACATTAGAAAAATATTACAACAATTTTAAGCTAATTACACCTACTCTAAGCCCCCTAATAAAATAACAAAGCCCCCCAAAATAAAAAAATGCCCTACCCTATTCTAAAATTAAAATAGAAAAGCTCTTTTACCTTACCAGCCCTTAAAAGGGCCTTTTGCGGGGCATGCCCCAAAGAAAACAGCTCTTTTGCCTGTAAAAATAAACACAATACCCCCCCCCAACATTACAACCCACCACCCACATACCCCAAATCTAACCCAAACCCCCCTTAAATAAACCTAACACTACCCCCCTGAAGATCTTCCTACCTTGTCTTCACCACGCCGGGTATCACCGATCGGTCCAGGCTCCGATGTCTTGATCCAAGCCCAAGCGGAGGCTGAAGACGTCCATCCTCCGGCTGAAGTCTTGATCCAAGCAGCGGATGAAGAAGTCCATCATCGGGCAGAAGTCTTCATCCTATCCGGGCAGAAGAGGAGATCCGAACCGGTAGACATCTTCATCCAAGCGGCATCTTCGATCTTCTTCCATCCGATGACGAGCGGCTCCATCTTCAAGACCTCCGGCGCGGATCCATCCTCTTCTTCTGACGTCCTAAAACAGAATGAAGGTTCCTTTAAGGGACGTCATCCAAGATGGCGTCCCTCGAATTCCGATTGGCTGATAGGATTCTATCAGCCAATCGGAATTAAGGTAGGAAAATTCTGATTGGCTGATGGAATCAGCCAATCATATTCAAGTTCAATCCGATTGGCTGATTGGATGAGCCAATCGGATTGAACTTGAATCTGATTGGCTGATTCCATCAGCCAATCAGAATTTTCCTACCTTAATTCCTATTGGCTGATAGAATCCTATCAGCCAATCGGAATTCGAGGGACGCCATCTTGGATGACGTCCCTTAAAGGAACCTTCATTCTGTTTTAGGACGTCGGAAGAAGAGGATGGATCCGCGCCGGAGGTCTTGAAGATGGAGCCGCTCGTCATCGGATGGAAGAAGATCGAAGATGCCGCTTGGATGAAGATGTCTACCGTTTCGGATCTCCTCTTCTGCCTGGATAGGATGAAGACTTCTGCCCGATGACGGACTTCTTCATCTGCCGCTTGGATCAAGACTTCAGCCGGAGGATGGACGTCTTCAGCCCCCGCTTGGGCTTGGATCAAGACATCGGAGCCTGGACCGATCGGTGATACCCGGCGTGGTGAAGACAAGGTAGGAAGATCTTCAGAGGGGTAGTGTTAGGTTTATTTAAGGGGGGTTTGGGTTAGATTAGGGGTATGTGGGTGGTGGGTTGTAATGTTGGGGGGGGTATTGTGTTTATTTTTACAGGCAAAAGAGCTGTTCTCTTTGGGGCATGCCCTGCAAAAGGCCCTTTTAAGGGCTGGTAAGGTAAAAGAGCTTTTCTATTTTAATTTTAGAATAGGGTAGGGCGTTTTTTTATTTTGGGGGGCTTTGTTATTTTATTAGGGGGCTTTGAGTAGGTGTAATTAGCTTAAAATTGTTGTAATATTTTTCTAATGTTTGTAAATATTTTTTTATTTTTTGTAACTTAGTTCTTTTTTATTTTTTGTACTTTAGTTTATTTAATTGTATTTATTTGTAGGTATTGTATTTAATTAATTTATTGATAGTGTAGTGTTAGGTTTAATTGTAACTTAGGTTAGGATTTATTTTACAGGTAATTTTGTAATTATTTTAACTAGGTAGCTATTAAATAGTTATTAACTATTTAATAGCTATTGTACCTGGTTAAAATAATTACAAAGTTGCCTGTAAAATAAATATTAATCCTAAAATAGCTACAATATAATTATTCGTTATATTGTAGCTATATTAGGGTTTATTTTACAGGTAAGTATTTAGCTTTAAATAGGATTAATTTATTTAATAATATGTAATTTATTTCGTTAGATTAAAATTATATTTAATTTAGGGGGTGTTAGGGTTAGGGTTAGACTTAGCTTTAGGGGTTAATACATATATTAGAGTAGCGGTGAGGTCCGGTTGGCAGATTAGGGGTTAATTATTGTAGGTAGGTGGCGGCGACATTTTGGGGGGCAGATTAGGGGTTAATAAATATAATATAGGGGTCGGCGGTGTTAGGGGCAGCAGATTAGAGGTACATAGGTATAATGTAGGTTGCGGCGGTGTGCGGTCGGCAGATTAGGGGTTAAAACATTTTATTAGAGTGGCGGCGATGTGGGGGGGCCTCAGTTTAGGGGTGCATAGGTAGTTTATGGGTGTTAGTGTACTTTAGAGCACAGTAGTTAAGAGCTTTATGAACCGGCGTTAGCCCAGAAAGCTCTTAACTCCCGGCTTTTTTCTGCGGCTGGAGTTTTGTCGTTAGATTTCTAACGCTCACTTCAGCCAAGACTCTAAATACCGGCATAGAAAGATCCCATTGAAAAGATAGGATACGCAATTGGCGTAGGGGGATCTGCGGTATGGAAAAGTCGCGGCTGGAAAATGAGCGTTAGACCCTTTCCTGACTGACTCCAAATACCAGCGGGCGGTAAAAACCAGCGTTAGGAGCCTCTAACGCTGGTTTTGACGGCTAACGCAGAACTCTAAATCTAGGCGACAGTATCCTTTGTTGAAGGAGCAGCAATGCACTACTGGGTGCTAATTAAAAACAGGAGGTGAGCCAATAACATAAGGCATAGCCAATAACAAAAGGCATTGTTGAAGAGATACCTAGGTAGGTTTAGGAGCAGCAAGCTGCTCCTGAGCCTACCTAGATATCTCTTCAACAATGGATACAAGAAGAATGTAGCATTATATAATATAAGTAAATTGGAAGGTTGTTTAAAAGTTTTATTTTGAATTTTATGTCCATTTAATATTATTTTTTTTTTAAAAAACACACATTGTTAAATTTAGGTTAAAGGATGAGGGGCGGATCCAACTACAGAAGCGGCTGGACTCACACATCAGGAGCTCCTAGTTATAAGTCTGATTTTAGTGACTAATATATGAAGTTTTACATTATTTAGAACTCTTATCTACATCTCAACCATATATATTAGCCTCATCGCCATGTTATAGAGGTTTGGAGCCGGAAACCATCGAACCGGCAAGAAGTATTCATCCGGGTTCCAATAGGATTGAGCTCTCATCCTATTGGCTGATTGGAACACCCAATAAGATGATAGCTGCTCAAATCCTATTGGCTTATTGGAACAGCCAATAGAATGAGAGATACTCAAATCCTATTGGCTAATTGGAACAACCAATAGGATTTTAGCAGCTCTAATCCTATTGACTGATTGAAATCTTTCAGCCAATAGGAATGCAAGGGACGCCATCTTGGATGACGTCACTTGCATTCAAGTTCCAGTTTACGGCGGCGACCGTATTGAAGACAAGCTCTGCGCCAGATGTTTTCAGGATGGACCCGCTATGCGCCGGATGGATGAAGATAGAAGATGCCATCTGGATGAAGACTTCGCTGGCTGGATGAAGATAAAAGAGGGCGCCCGGATGAAGACTTCTTGCCGCCCGGATGAAGATTACTTGCTGACTGGATGGATCCTTCAAGCGGGACTTCAATAACTGTAAGTGGATCGTCGGGTGTTAGTGTTAGGTTTATTTAAGGGTTTTTTGGGTTTGGTTTTATTTGTAGATTAGGGTCTGGGCAGGTAAATGCCCCACAAAAGGCCCTTTTAAGGGCCATTGGTAGTTTATTGTAGGCTAGGGTTTTTTTTATTTTGGGGGGCTTTTTATTTTGATAGGGCTATTAGATTAGGTGTAATTATTTTTTATTTTTGATAATGTGGGGGGGGGGGGGTCCGTAATTTAGTGCTTTTTATTTCTTGTAACAGCGTTTTTCTTTTGTGGTAATTTAGTAAGGTTAAATAGTATATTTAAATAATTTGAGTAGTGTTAGGGTTTCTTAATATGTAATTTAGTTAAATTAATTGCTAGTTTAATTTAATTTAATTGTAGGATAATAGTTAGGGTAGGTTAATTAATAGTTTAAAAATAGTTTATTTTAATTCTACAGGTAAGTTTAAATTTATTATAAGATAGGGATGTTGTAATTTTAATTTAAAGTTAGCAGCTTGTTAGGTTTAGGGGTTAATAGCTTAATTTAGTTTATGGCGATGTGGGGGGCTGGTGGTTTAGGGGTTAATAGGTTTAGTTAGTGGTAGTGATGTGGGAGGCCAGTGGTTTAGGGGTTAATACGTTTATTTAGTGGCGTCTGGGTCCGAGAGCGGCGGAAAAGGTGTTAATAACATTATGTCGGGGGTGGCAGATTAGGGGTGTTTAGACTCTGGGCTTATGTTAGGGTGTTAAGTGTAAACGTTACTTGTTTTCAACCATAGAAATCAATGGGATATCTGGCAGCATCGAACATAAGTTTTCGGTGCTTTCAGATTCTCATTGTTTCCTATGGCATCCGCGGCCTCCAGGGTGGCGGACTGAAAACCAGGTACGCTGGTCCGGAATAGCTGCAAGCGTACCTGTTAGAAATTTGATAACTGGCAAAAAGTGTCAGATAGATCCGAATGTGTATTCGGAAAATCTGTAATGACGTAAGCATCGATCTGAGTCGGATTGAGACCGGCGGATCGTATGTTACGTCACAAATGTCAACTATTGCCGGTCTGTAGGCTTTGATAACTAGGTCGGATCAAGCTCGCAACAATTACACTGTGGAATTCTGGCGTATTTGCGGTTGACGGCTTGATAGATATCCCCCATAATGTAACTTTCATGATTCAGATAGAGCATGCGATTTTAAACAACTCTCCAATTTACTTCCATTATCAAATTTGCTTTGTTATCTTGTTATCTTTTATTCAAGAGAAAAACTAGTTAGGCTCGTAAGAGCTCAGGAGTGTGCACTAAAGACACGTGCACACTCCTGAGCTCTTATGAGCCTACCTAGTTTTACTCTTTAAAGCAAATTTGATAACAGAATTAAATTGGAAAGTTGTTTAGAATTGCATGCTCTATCCGAATCATGAATGTTACATCATGGCCTCTAGTTATTAAGGTCTGGCGGACCTGATCCGACACTGCAGATCAGGTCCGCCAGACCTCGCTGAATACAGCGAGCAATACGCTCGCCGTATTCAGCATTGCACCAGCAGCTCACAAGAGCTGCTGGTGCAACGCCGCCCCCTGCAGACTCGGGGCCAATCGGCAGCCAGCAGGGGGTGTCAATCAACCCGATCATACTCGATCGGGTTGATTTCCGGCGATGTGTGTCCGCCTGCTCAGAGCAGGCGGACAGGTTATGGAGCAGCGGTCTTTGTGACCGCTGCTTCATAACTGCTGTTTCTGGCGAGTCTGAAGACTCGCCAGAAACAGGGGCCATCAAGCTCCTTACGGAGTTTGATAACTAAAGGCCTTTGACTTTACTGTCCCATTAAAGGTGCCAGCTGCCTTGGAAGTAAGTCGCTTTTTAAATGTTGGGTGCTATTGTG
Organism: Bombina bombina; assembly: GCF_027579735.1. Lineage (NCBI taxonomy): Eukaryota > Metazoa > Chordata > Amphibia > Anura > Bombinatoridae > Bombina > Bombina bombina. The sequence goes on along the minus strand of NC_069510.1, from coordinate 51,608,988 downwards.
AGGGGAAAATGTTTTGCCCGTTTGTGGGCGTGCGATAATTAATCAGCAATTACAAGTAGCTGGTTATTGCGACTGAGAGCTTGCAGTAGCAATTAGCGCTTGAAAAATTAACCAGAGATCCGATCTCTGGTTCATTTTATAAATCTGCCCCAAATGCCCCCAAAATACTGTGTAGTGTATTTTATTACAAAATAAAGATTGTAGAATCTTTATTTTTTAATAAAATTACTGCATTAGGCAGTATTTTGGGGTTAAAGTTGGCAGGAGTGGGGTGTTAGAAAAAAAACGGCACTGAAAAGTGCCTTTCCATTGCGGTCTATGGGAACTGTGTGTTCCCAGTAAATATATATGTATATACTTAAATATATTTATGTGTTACTGTGTGTATATACACATATTAACACATAAATATATATGTATATCAGCATATATATTTAAAAATTCTGCCATCGCTGCGCTACTTACCCCCTTCGCTGCGCTTTAGTTCTGATGCCGTCTCTGACGGCATTAGAACAAGGATCCCATTGAAGCCTATGGAAGCACTCTCTTGTGAGCGCAAAGCTTCCCAGCTTGCGTGCGCATTACTGTTAACTTTCAATACCAGCGCACATTAGCGTGTGCTGGTATTACACAGTAGAGCGCTAATATCGCTTTCTTGAAAGTGATATTTAGCGCTCCACTTGTAATATAACCCAATATTTTTCCATTAAAGCTGAAAAAAACTGGTACATTCTGTATACAATATAATTCCCATATTTTTTTACAGAATCCTGTAAATATTTGATGAATCGCAGTTAGATTATTCATCTCAGAGGATGGTGCGAAACAAATGCACCGGGGTGTTGCTGAATAAGATTTCTTGTTACTAAGAGCTTATAAAGACTACACATTTATTTTGAGCTATAAAAGGGGTCCATATCACAGAAATATGAACTGATGAAAGAAGAATATGGAAGGCATTGCCTTGGTAACCAAATATTCTCTCGAGAAAAGATCATCTGCAACATGCAGCCTTGTTCAAGGTCCAACTACTCCCTAGGATACCAACATAATAGCACTAAAAAGGTGCCAGGCTGTAGCAATACGTATTATACATGAAGAAGAATAAATACTACTAAACGTGGTACATAATTATTCTAACATATATGTGTATACATGAATATCAGAGCCTAAATAAAGCAGGGAATCTCTTGACATACTAAAGCTAGGCAATTCATATTTTGTTCAAAACAGGATATTTTATACACTTTACATTTTTACATTTTTAAGGGACACCCTTTTTTATATATCTTTACAATAGGAATTCAATTCACAGAGTGTACATTATGGGGCATATTTATAAAGCTCTGTATGCCCCGCTGCTCCATAAATCGCCAGAAATCAACCTGATCGAACACTATCGGGTTGATTGACACCCCCTGCTAGTTGCCGATTGGTTAGTTCACAAGAACTGCTGGTGCAGTGATAAATGCAAACAGCGTATGCTGTCAGCATTTATCGATGTGCAGCTGACATGATACGCTACATCGTATATATACACATTAGCATAGTTGATAAACAAGTATATATACACTTACAAATGGAGCGCTAAATATCGCTTGCGTGCAAGTGAAATTAGCGCTACCCTTTGTAATACCAGCGCACGATGATATGCGCTGGTATTACAAGTCAATCATAATGTAAACGCGAGCTCGCGTTCGCATTGCTAGGAAGCATTGCGATCACAAAAGCGCGCTTCCATAGGCTCGAATGGGCGCAGCGAAGGGGGTAAGTAACGCAGCGATGGGCAGCATTTTTAAATATATATGTATATGATTATATACATATATATTTATATGTTAATATGTGTATATACACGTTAACACATAAATATATATGTATATAATCATACACATATATATTTACATTGCTGTCAAGGGGAACACACACTTTTCTTACACCCCACTCCCACCAACTTTACAGCACCAAAAAAAAATGGTACATTTTTTAAAATAAAAAACTACAATGCCCTCTATTTTGAGGGCATTTGGGGCACTTTTCGAAAATTAACCAGAGATCTAGGGGTAGATTTATTAAGCAGCGGATGCTGTTGATTCTGCCTTATGGCTCGCCGGATACATAAGTTAAGAAGCAGCGATCGTAAGACCGCTGCTCCTTAATTCGTCCGCCACCTCTGAGTTGGTGGACTGCAATCATCCCGATCGGGGTGATTGACACCCCCTGCTAGCGGCAGATTGGCCGAGCATGTGCAGGGGCAGCATTGATAAATGCCGACAGCGAATCATGTCCGCTTGCCATTTGATAAATCTACCCCCTAATCTCTGGTTAATTTTCAGAGCGCTAATTACTCGCAAACTCGCGGTAGCAATTACCAGCTACTTGTAATGGCTGGTTAAATTTGGCCATTTGCGGGAGCGCGATTATTTAGTTATTATATGGATATTATAAAGGAATATATGTCTGTTTGTTTAACCCTTTCACTGCTAAGCCTTTTTTCACCCCAGTGTTGAGACAATTTTGAGCTTTTTTTGCTACTTTCATTTAAACCCCTATTGTAGTAAAATTTTAGTAAATGACCCAGACAAATGATATATTTTTTCAGCAGGATCACAATATACTGCATGTCAGATATCTTCATCAAAAACTGTAACAAAATGTATAATTTGGGGTAGATTTTAATAAATCATTGAAAATAGTGCAGTGACCATTGCTGTAATGTGATCACCTGACTAAATTGTCATCAAGAGTAGCCGCATGTGAGATAGGGGCCGATAAGGGCTTTTGGAAGTTATAATGTAGATTAAAGAGATCGCATTGTGCAGTACAGATACAAAAAAGCACTTTTTTTCTTGCAAGGTGTTTACAGTGATCACCTGACTAAACAGAGAAAATTCATATCCATGTCTACTGGGGAATACATTTTATTCGGGTCTGTATACATAAAAAAAATGTCATACTGCATATACGGCTAGATTACGAGTTTTGAGCGCTATAATTAACGAACGCAACAAAAGTGGTTGCGTTGAGCTCCATACCGCACCAAAATATAAGCGCTGTTTTGACGTGCTCGTGCACACTTCCCCCATAGACATCAATGGGGAAAAGGTGTCAGAAAAAATCTAACACCTGCGATCGCGGAATGAAAAGCTCCGTAACGCAGCCCCATTGTTTTCTATGGGGAAACACTTCCTACGTCTGCACCTAACATGAACCCCGAGTCTAAACACCACTAACCTTACACTTATTAACCCCCTAATCTGCCGCTCCGTAAACCGCCGCTACCTACATTATCCCTATGTACCCCTAATCTGCTGCCCCTAACACCGCCGACCCCTATATTATATTTATTAACCCCTAATCTGCCCCCCTCAATGTCGCCTCCACCTGCCTACACTTATTAACCCCAATCTGCCGAGCGGACCGCACCGCTACTATAATAAAGTTATTAACCCCTAATCCGCCTCACTCCCGCCTCAATAACCCTATAATAAATAGTATTAACCCCTAATCTGCCCTCCCTAACATCGCTGACACCTAACTTCAATTATTAACCCCTAATCTGCCGACCGAATCTCGCCGCTACTGTAATAAATGGATTAACCCCTAAAGCTAAGTCTAACCCTAACCCTAACACCCCCCTAAGTTAAATATAATTTAAATCTAACAAAATAAATTAACTCTTATTAAATAAATTATTCCTATTTAAAGCTAAATACTTACCTGTAAAATAAACCCTAATATAGCTACAATATAAATTATAATTATATTATAGCTATTTTAGGATTTATATTTATTTTACAGGTAACTTTGTATTTATTTTAACCAGGTACAATAGCTATTAAATAGTTAAGAACTATTTAATAGCTAAAATAGTTAAAATAATTACAAAATTACCTGTAAAATAAATCCTAACCTAAGTTACAATTAAACCTAACACTACACTATCAATAAATAAATTAAATAAAATACCTACAATTATCTACAATTAAACCTAACACTGCACTATCAATAAATTAATTAAATACAATATCTACAAATAAATACAATTAAATAAACTAACTAAAGTACAAAAAATAAAAAAGAACTAAGTTACAAAAAATAAAAAAATATTTACAAACATTAGAAAAATATTACAACAATTTTAAACTAATTACACCTACTCTAAGCCCCCTAATAAAATAACAAAGCCCCCCAAAATAAAAAATGCCCTACCCTATTCTAAATTACAAAAGTTCAAAGCTCTTTTACCTTACCAGCCCTTAAAAGGACCTTTTGTGGGGCATGCCCCAAAGAATTCAGCTCTTTTGCCTGTAAAAAAAAAACATACAATACCCCCCCCCAACATTACAACCCACCACCCACATACCCCTAATCTAACCCAAACCCCCCTTAAATAAACCTAACACTAAGCCCCTGAATATTTTCCTACCTTATCTTCACCTCGCCGGGTATCACCGATCGGTCCTGGCTCCGAAATCTTCATCCAACCCAAGCGGGGGCTGGCGATCAATAATCTTGCGGCTGAAGAGGTCCAGAAGAGGCTCCAAAGTCTTCATCCTATCCGGGAAGAAGAGGCGATCCAGACCGGCAACCATCTTGATCCAAGCGGCATCTTCTATCTTCATCCGATGAGGAACGGCTCCATCGTGAAGACCTCCAGCGCGGATCAATCTTCTTCCTCCGACGTCCAACTGAAGAATGACGGTTCCTTTAAGGGACGTCATCCAAGATGGCGTCCCTCGAATTCCGATTGGTTGATAGGATTCTATCAGCCAATCGGAATTAAGGTAGGAAAATTCTGATTGGCTGATGGAATCAGCCAATCAGAATCAAGTTCAATCCGATTGGCTGATCCGATCAGCCAATCAGATTGAGCTTGCATTCTATTGGCTGATCGGAACAGCCAATAGAATGCGAGCTCAATCTGATTGGCTGATTGGATCAGCCAATCGGATTGAACTTGATTCTGATTGGCTGATTCCATCAGCCAATCAGAATTTTCCTACCTTAATTCCGATTGGCTGATAGAATCCTATCAGCCAATCGGAATTCGAGGGACGCCATCTTGGATGACGTCCCTTAAAGGAACCATCATTCTTCAGTTGGACGTCGGAGGAAGAAGATTGATCCGCGCTGGAGGGCTTCACAATGGAGCCGTTCCTCATCGGATGAAGATAGAAGATGCCGCTTGGATCAAGATGGTTGCCGGTCTGGATTGCCTCTTCTTCCCAGATAGGATGAAGACTTTGGAGCCTCTTCTGGACCTCTTCAGCCGCAGGATTATGGATCGCCAGCCCCCGCTTGGGTTGGATGAAGATTTCGGAGCCAGGACCGATCGGTGATACCCGGCGAGGTGAAGATAAGGTAGGAAGATCTTCAGGGGCTTAGTGTTAGGTTTATTTAATGGGGGTTGGGTTAGATTAGGGGTATGTGGGTGGTGGGTTGTAATGTTGGGGGGGGTATTGTATGTTTTTTTTTACAGGAAAAAGAGCTGAATTATTTGGGGCATGCCCCACAAAAGGTCCTTTTAAGGGCTGGTAAGGTAAAAGAGCTTTGAACTTTTGTAATTTAGAATAGGGTAGGGCATTTTTTTTTTATTTTGGGGGGCTTTGTTATTTTATTAGGGGGCTTAGAGTAGGTGTAATTAGTTTAAAATTGTTGTAATATTTTTCTAATGTTTGTAAATATTTTTTTATTTTTTGTAACTTAGTTCTTTTTTATTTTTTGTACTTTAGTTAGTTTATTTAATTGTATTTATTTGTAGATATTGTATTTAATTAATTTATTGATAGTGTAGTGTTAGGTTTAATTGTAGATAATTGTAGGTATTTTATTTAATTTATTTATTGATAGTGTAGTGTTAGGTTTAATTGTAACTTAGGTTAGGATTTATTTTACAGGTAATTTTGTAATTATTTTAACTATTTTAGCTATTAAATAGTTCTTAACTATTTAATAGCTATTGTACCTGGTTAAAATAAATACAAAGTTACCTGTAAAATAAATTTAAATCCTAAAATAGCTATAATATAATTATAATTTATATTGTAGCTATATTAGGGTTTATTTTACAGGTAAGTATTTAACTTTAAATAGGAATAATTTATTTAATAAGAGTTAATTTATTTTGTTAGATTTAAATTATATTTAACTTAGAGGGGTGTTACGGTTAGGGTTAGACTTAGCTTTAGGGGTTAATCCATTTATTACAGTAGCGGCGAGATTCGGTCGGCAGATTAGGGGTTAATAATTGAAGTTAGGTGTCGGCGATGTTAGGGAGGGCAGATTAGGGGTTAATACTATTTATTATAGGGTTATTGAGGCGGGAGTGAGGCGGATTAGGGGTTAATAACTTTATTATAGTAGCGGTGCGGTCCGCTCGGCAGATTAGGGGTTAATAAGTGTAGGCAGGTGGAGGCGACGTTGTGGGGGGCAGATTAGGGGTTAATAAATATAATATAGGGGTCGGCGGTGTTAGGGGCAGCAGATTAGGGGTACATAGGGATAACGTAGTTGGCGGCAGTGTACGGAGCGGAAGATTAGGGGTTAAAAAATTTAAATATAGTGGCGGCGATGTGGGGGCACCTCTGTTTAGGGGTACATAGGTAGTTTATGGGTGTTAGTGTACTTTAGAGCACAGTAGTTAAGAGGTTTATAAACCGGCGTTAGCCCAGAAAGCTCTTAACTACTGACTTTTTTCTGCGGCTGGAGTTTTGTCGTTAGATTTCTAACGCTCACTTCAGCCACGACTCTAAATACCGGCGTTAGAAAGATCCCATTGAAAAGATAGGATACGCAATTGACGTAAGGGGATCTGCGGTATGGAAAAGTCGCGGCTGTAAAGTGAGCGTTAGACCCTTTAATAACTGGCTCCAAATACCAGAGGGCGGTAAAAACCAGCGTTAGGAGCCTCTAACGCTGGTTTTGACGGCTACCGCCCAACTCTAAATCTAGGCCTGTGTGTTGTGTTTATTTTTAAATGATCTGGTTTGCAGTACTGCTCCAAGACCACCACCATTTCAGCTGAGATCGAGGGGTTAGAAAAACCTCCCCCATTCACCTCTCTTTCAGCTATTGGTGAATCCTGCCTGAGGCCCTTTATGACGTCAGCACGTGCGTACGTGGTGACATCGGCTGGCACTCACATGAAGCCTGAGAGTGCCGCGCACTAGGCCACTAACGATCCCCTGCCTGTAGTGAAGGGGATCGCCAAAAACAGTGTTTGATCAGCGACCCCCCTGCGTGACGAGAAAGGTTCATCATGCACCTACAAGTAGCGATGCATATGATGAGAACACCTCGGTTTAAATACATCTTTGATAAATTGTAATTAAAGAGACATTAAAGTTAAACTTAAATGGACTGGATAGATCATTAAAGGGACATAATACTCATATGCTAAATCACTTGAAACTGATGCAGTATAACTGTAAAAAGCTGACAGGAAAATATCACCTGAGCATCTCTATGTAAAAAAGGAAGATATTTTACCTCAAAATTTCCTCAGCTCAGCAGAGTAAGTTCTGTGTAAAAAGTTATACTCGGCTGCTGCCCAGCTGCAAGTAAAATAAAAAAAAGATGAAGAAATGAACAGCAGCCAATCAGCATCAACAATGAACTCTTTTACTGTGATCTCATGAGTTTTCATTGTTAACTTCCTTACACTGGGGCCTATCTATCAAGCTCCGAAAGGAGCTTGACGGCCCGTGTTTCTGGCGAGTCTTCCGACTCGCCAGAAACAGCAGTTATGAAGCAGCGGTCACAAAGACCGCTGCTCCATAACCTGTCCCCCTGCTCTGAGCAGGCGGACAGACATCGCCGGAAATCAACCCGATCGAGTACGACCGGGTTGATTGACACCTCCCTGCTGGAGATCCATTGGCCGCGATTCTGCAGGGGGCGGCGTTGCACCAGCAGCTGTTGTGAGCTGCTGGTGCAATGCTGAATACGGAGAGCGTATTGCTCTCCACATTCACCGAGGTCTGGCGGACCTGATCCGCACTGTCGGATCAGGTTCGCCAGACTTTGATAAATAGAGGCCACTGAATCGGGAAATAAGATGAGTGTGCACAAAAGCTCGCTCCTTCCGCTGTCCCGGGACAGACATACTGATTTGTTGCTTAGAAGTCCTTTACAATGGGATGTGGCTACTGAGGAACGTTTGAGGTAAAATATCTTTCTTTTTTACATAGAGATGTTCAGGTGATATTTTCTAGTCAGCTTTTTACAGCTATGCTGCATCACTTTCAAGTGCTTCAACATTTGGGTATTATGGCCCTTTAAGTTTTTTTTTTCTTTAAATATTTTATTTATAACCAACAATGAATACAATATCCATAGCGACAAAAAAGAGCAAGAGATATTTCAGTTTGTCATATATGTTATGTTAACAAAAGAAAAGAAAAGCGAGAAACAATATCAACCAACCATGAAGTATATATTACAATTCATATATACAATAGATTAACCTGAATTGTCCACCTATTTGGTCATTACTCATTGTTGGAGTTTTTGTTTTGTTTTTTTATTAAAAAAATAAAACAAAAGCAACAAAAAAAAAAAAAAAAAAAAAAAAAAAAGGAGGGGAAGGGAAGGTGGCCATCTCTCATTCACCTCGCCCAGCTACCAGATGCCTAGTAAGATTAGTTCAGAGTTTTGAAATGGGAAGATCATATATTCTTTTTCATTTTCAGGGAGTGATTTAATATATACTGCCCAATTTATTGAAAAAATTCCTTATGTCCTCTTCATTGTCTATGTCTGTATCTTTTTGCTCTAATAAGCATTGTTTTTTTAGGCAGTTTTGGATTTCGCATACGCTGGGCGCTGAGCGCGTTTTCCATTTTTTACAAATTAAGTATCTAGTAGCTAATATCGAGACAGAGATCAAGTTATCATTGGGGTGGCGTTCAGTTAGATTATCGTTACATAATATAATTTGATATAGAGTAAGAGTTACAGGGGGAATTTTCAGCACCTTATTCAACCAGTATTCAAGCCTGTACCAAGTATTTCTTACTTTTGGACAGAACCAAAACATGTGTTCTAAGTTGGCTGCCGGGAGTGAGCATTTGGGGCATTTATCAAAGCCTGAGTTGTGAACCCTGCGGCCCGTTTCCGGAGTAAAATATGCCCTATGAAGAATTTTGATATGTGCTTCCCGCCAAGTAGCTGAAAGAGTTGTTTTTTTCACTTTGCTTATAGAATGTTGCACTGTTTTTGAGTCTACCCCATTGTGTTCTGACAGTGAAGTCCATGTTTGAGCAAGTCTTGCTAAATTCTGGTTGCCCCTGCTAATAGCCAAAAGATGATAGCATACAGAGATAGATATTCGATCTACAGTCATAAGTGTAAGCCAATTTTCAAGTTTACCTAATTTCCAAGACCATCCTACCTCTCTAGTTGTTTCCAAGAGATAATGCCTTATCTGTAAATAAGCAAAAAAGTCTTTGTTGGGTAAGTTATATTCCCCTTTTAGTTTTTCAAATGTTTTAATGGTTTTTCCATCCCCATCTATCAGTAAGATCAATTTATTTAGTCCGTTATTGTGCCATCTATTGAAGACCTCAGACTGTAGACCGGGTTGGAACTTTGGGTTCCCTATCAAGGTGAGGTGTTTTGAGATTTTAGGGTTAAAAGTTAGAAGCTTTGATATTTTCCACCAAGCCCTGATAGGGTTGGATATAGATTTAAGTCTTTTAATTTCTAAGGGTAGCTCTTTAGGAGGGGAGTGTAGGAGTGCTAGGGGGAGGTAAGGATCGCAAGCATTACTTTCAAGATGGTTATTTAAAATGTAATCCTTAGATAAGATCCAGCTACTAGCTATTCGTGCCAAGGAGCTGAGGTTGTATGCTCTAATATCTGGCAATGCCATACCTCCGGAATCGCATGGGAGAGAGAGTTTTTTAAGGGAAATTCGTGCTTTTTTCCCTTGCCAAAGAAATTGGCTAAGCAGGCTATTGATTAGTCTTACATCCTTTTCGTACAGGATTACTGGGACATTTAGAAGTATATAGAGGAGTTTCGGGAGGAGCACCATCTTAAATATTGCCACTCGACCCGAAACCGAGAGTGGAAGTGTGTGCCAGGTTCTCAGCTTTTCTTTGATTTGCCTAATAATAGGGGGTATGTTAAGTTCATATAGTTTATCGGCATTCACCGGAACGTTTATTCCCAAGTATTTAAATGAGTCTGTTATTCTCTTGAAAGGGTTTTCTATGCAAGAGTCTTTATCCCTACGGATCCAGAGAATTTCTGACTTAGCTGTGTTTATTTTGTATCCTGAGAAGGTACCAAAATGGTCTATTATTTGCATAAGTTTTGGGATGTTAATTTTAGTGTTAGATATATATAATAATACATCGTCTGCATATAGGCCGATTTTCATTTCATGATTTGAGATCTTAATTCCTTCCAGATTTTGTCTTACCATGATTGCCAAAGGCTCAATGGCCACATTGAACAGGAGAGGGGAGAGAGGACAGCCCTGGCGGGTTCCTCTTTCTAGAGTTATTGATGGGGATGCCATGCCATTAATGATTAGGCGTGTAGCTGAGCCTTTATAAAGGTTCTCAACAAATTCAGGGAATTTGCCCTTAATTCCAAATTTTGTGAGGGAGGTGTTGAGATGCTTGAAAGTGACAGAGTCAAACGCTTTTTCTGCGTCAATGGACAGGATAGCCATGTCCGGTGCTCCGGGCATTTCCTCTCTCCCCCCTCCCGTCTGCCGGGCCTTTTCCAGATATTCAAGTGTAAGTAATAATTCCCTTATTTTTGCCGAGGAGTTCCGTCCATTCATGAAGCCCGCTTGGTCCGGATGGATTACCTGTGGAAGTATTTGCTGTAGTCGAGCTGCTAGAATGGAGGTGAGAATCTTATAATCTGAATTAAGTAAGGCTATCGGTCTATAAGATTCTTTGAGCCTTGGGTCCTTCCCTTCCTTAAGGATCAGAGTTGTATGTGATGCCGAGAATGAAGGAGGGACTGGTTTACCATTCATATAGAGATCGTTATATAAATTTATTAAATATGGAGAAATTTCTAAAGAGAGAATTTTGTAAAATTCACCAGGCAATCCATCCGGACCTGCTGCCTTGTTAGTGGGAAGACCAGAGATTGCCTCAGTTAGTTCTTGCGCTGATATGGGAGAGTTAAGGCTACTGATATCTTCGTCCGTTAGTGAAGGGCTTTTGATCAGATTCCAGAGCTCCGTGGCCTTGTCGTGATCATAGCCTTTGCAGGAGTATAACTCCTGATAATATTTCACCAATGTGGATGCGATTTTATCAGAGTTTAGGATTTGCACACCCTTCTCTAGAAGTTCTTCGATATAGGGTTGCTTTTTTTCGTTATTGACCATTCTGGCAAGCATCTTTCCGGACTTGTTCCCAAATCTATAGAGTTTAGCCTGGGTTTTTAATTCCTTTTGTGTTTGTTGAGTCAGGGTGAATGTATCCCGGGCTTCCTTAGCCTGTACGTACTTAGACCAGTTTAAGGCGTTCTTCTGTAATATGAATTTATTATATGCATTAGTTAATGCTTTTTGTATCTCTCTCTCCCTTACCTTCAATTTCTTGGTCAGGGCTATCTTGTAAGTTAGAATTTCTCCTCTAAGGACCGCCTTGGCGGCTTCCCAGAACAATTCTGAACGTTCGATGTGTTCTGAATTAAACCGGAGGTATTCCTCGAATTTAGATTTAATGTGGGTTTTAAATTTCATGTCTGTCGCTAGGTAATATGGAAAGAAGAAGCGCGAAGATTTGAATCTTGATTGATCAGGCTTGATGTCTAAGGTAATAGGGGTGTGATCTGATAGCAATATAGGGGTGATTCCTGCTTGCACTCTCAAAGAGCCCAGGCGCTCATCTACGAGAAATAGATCTATGCGAGACATAGTTTTGTGCGCTTTTGAGAGGCACGTAAATTCCTGAACATCTGGATTCTGACTTCTCCAGATATCGTATAGTGCTAGGTTTTGTTTTAGTTTCTTAAACATTTTAGATTCTAAGTTATCCTTTTTCTGTTTTTTTTGCTTCGTGGATTCTCTAAGTCTATCTAATGGGGAGTGCAGTGCCATGTTGAAATCGCCACCTATAATTGATAGCCCCTGATTGTACAGGAGGAGTTTAGTTTGAATTCTGTTCCAGAATTCTGGGTCGAAGGTGTTAGGGCCGTATAGATTGCAAATTGTGTAAATTTCCTGGGCGATTTTTACTTTTATTAGGACATATCTCCCCTCCGGATCAGGCTCGCAGTGGATCACCTCAAGCTGAGCTCTTTTACCAATTAAGATTGCCACTCCCCTTTTTTTACCTACGCTTGGCGAGAAGTATACGTCTCTTACCCATGAGGACTTAAGTTTGTTAGATTCTTCTGAATTGAGATGGGTTTCCTGGATTAATCCTATATCAGTCTGATATTTCCTTATTTGTGCTAGTATGGTTTTCCGTTTAATGGGGGTGGAGATCCCTCCCACATTCCACGAAACTATTCTAAGTTTTTCTATTTTTCTGTGTCTTTATAGCCTGAAAGTAAGGTGAGGGAGAGAGGTAGGGGAATAGGGAGTGGAGAGGGAAAAAAGAAAGAAGAAAGAAAGAAGAGAAAAAAAAAAAAAAAAAAGGAAAAAAACCCCAAGAAACAAGAAAAAAGCCACCTGACACATATGGAACCTGCCCCATTTAGCCCTACAGAAGGGATCTTCCCAGTTATCGAACCTACACTGCTTAAGTGGGAGCTACATCGTCTGTTGCTAAGGAGTCTAAAGATGAGAAGAATTTCTCGGCTGTGTGTGCCTCCAGGAAAAAATGTACCATTCCATTCACAGTAACTTTTAATTTGGCTGGGTAAAGTATGGTCGCATTTATTCCAAAATTTATGAATTTAGTGCATATAGGTGCCAGATCTATCCTCTTGGAGGCTGTCTCAGCCGAGAAATCCTGAAAAATAAGGATCTTAGCTCCATTAATAATGAGAGGTTGTGTTTTGCGGTAATGCTGGAGAATAGAGATTTTGTCCTGGTAATTGAGTAGCTTTACAATAATAGGTCTAGGCCTATTAGATTTTTGAGCTAGCTGTGGTGGGCCCAGTCTGTGGGCCCTCTCTACTAAGATGTTGTTGTGTAAGGGCGAGAGTTTAAGAGCTGTCTTTAGTGTGTCAGAGACAAAGAGGGCGAGGTCCTCATATTGTTTCTCCTCTGGAAGACCTATTATTCTGATGTTATTTCTTCTGCTACGGTTTTCAAGGTCTTCTAATCTCATAAGGGTTTTTTGATTACTGCTACTGATGCTGTCCAGCTTAGTGCCTTGTACTACTACCGTGTCTTCCAAGTCCGATACTCTCTGCTCGACCTCCTGCATTCTTGAGGAGAATTGTCTAATTTCCTGAGATAGGGAGGAAATATCCTGCTTAATTTCCATCCTAAGAGCATCGAATTTGGGAGAGAGGGCATCAGAAATGCTGGCAACTAAGTTTTGGACATTTAGTACTTCAGGTGTGGCTGCATTTAATAAAGTTGATTGAATCTCAGCTACTGAGTCCTGTGTGTTTTTGGATTTCTTATCTCTTTGTCTACCTGCCATTCCTGGTGAGGGTGCTTTAGAAGAGATACCAAGAAATTTATCCATTGGCAGGGAAGCAACTCAGGTAATACAGATAAGTTTTGCTTTTCCAGCTATACTAAATATCATGTAGATCTTTCAGAGGGTCAGCAAAAATGTTAATTAATAATAAGATTCAGTTTGAGCCTTAATGACCCAGCTTTAGTAAGATATATGTAGCGTAGTAACGCCTTTAAAAAGCCTTCAAACAAAAACAATTCCTTTTTGCATAAGCAATATAAGAATGTACGCAATCAGACTAAGCTAGACAGTGTTATATCCAAAACAAGAAGAGAAAAGCACCAAAATCAATTCATAGTATCAGGTTTTGGAGCATTTATATCAGAGAGGGAGAAAAGTGAAGGAGCCTATTCAGGTTTGTTAGAGACTGAAACTACCAGATATTGCACAGTGCTGGGTTTATACTTATTTTCTTGTGGCACAGTAATTCTCAGTATACTGAATATCGGGGGTTACCACGCTCTTATTTGTAGTAGGTGATCTGAATGACCAGGTAATATTGGTTCAGGGAGTTCTTTAAAATCTAAAGATTTGATTATAGGTATTTTATTTCTAAGAGAAAAAACTAGGGGAAATTACCCCTGTTTAATATTGTTGTAATAAAGTATTGAATACCACATGTAGATCAGGGGATTGCTGCCTGTATCCCTATTGTATCTTTTTCCTAGACAGAAAGCAGGGAGAAAACTCAGGTAATACAGATAATTTTTGCTTTTGCAGCTATGCTAACTATCATGTAGACCTTTCAAAGGGTCAGCAAGAATGTTGGTTAGTGGTATGATTCAGTTTAGACCTTAATGACCCATCTTTTAGGAATATGTGTGTAGCGTAGTAACGCCTTTAAAAAGCCATCAAACATAGACAATTCCTTTTTGCATAAGTAGTATCAGTATATACGCAACCTAACAAAGCTAAACAGTGTTATATCAAAAATAAGAAGAAAAGTGCAAGATGATCAGATAATAATATCAGGTTTTGAAACTTTTGTATCAGGGAGGGGAAAAGTGAAGGAGCTTATTCAAGTTGTTAAGGACTAGCGAATATTCTCATAGAGAAAGTCTTTTTGTTCTCAGTCTCTTCTTAGGTTCAAATTGTCCCTTTGTATTTTTTTAGTCCACAGTTATAATACCAACGATTTGGCGTCTCTGGTTTATCCCCCTTGATAAGCTTCCAGGCCATTCACCAGCAGCCTGATTCTTTCCCTTTCTCCCCCCTTCCTCCTCCTATTCACCTCTGCTTTCAATAAGTTGGCTTTTAACGGGTCTGGCCTAAGACTTTAGGAGCCTCTTCAAGTGTCCAGGAGCAGTGTTTGACCCACAGTGCGGTAAGAAAAAAGTTCAGGTAAACTCACCCCTTGCCTCCGCCTGTCCGCTCGCCGTGTTCACCAGCGATATCCAGGTCCCTGCAAGCCGACGCGGGGCTGCCTCCAGTAGCCGTTTCCCCTCCGCCCCTATCGAAGAACACACTCGGCTCTCCTCACGCAGCATCGGTGGGAGGAGAGCAGGAGGGCTGCATCAGGCACCGGCGTCAGCCGGAGAGGGAAGGCTCCAGCATCAGGTCCCCAATCCAAAATCCAGCCCAGCTCCCTCCCGCGCAGCACCGGTGGGGGGGGGAGAGGGCGGTCACCAAGCTGCAACACTGCAGGGGGGGCACCTCCAATGATGCCACAGATAAGGTTCAGGTAATTACAGAGCGGTCGAAGATGCTGGGGGTTTTCCTGGCGAGGGCTACAGGCGGGGTGGGGGAGAAAAAGTTTAAAGTTTGAGCGGAGTGGCAGAGTATAGTTTGAAGGGGGAGGGAGATACAGTCCAAAGCAGAGAGCGCAGATAGCGTGGTGGGAGATAGTTTTTAGGCTGGGTAGGTCAAAGTAGAGACAAGTTGAGTCCAGGCAATGAAAAAGTTAGTATGAACCAGTGGGATGGTGGGCCACTGGTAAAGGGTTCCAGAGCTGCTTTTACCAAGCTGTCCTTACAGATAGCCCCAGGACTTGGGGCAGGCGCGCAAAACAATCCACCGCCAGTACGTGTGTGGCTGGAGCTGTGAGCTCAGCAACACCTGTTGAGCTCCTCCTCCACCGGAACCCAGGCCCTTTAAGTTTTAAACAACTTTCTAATTTGCTTCAATTATTTGTAGTTCTCTTCGTATTCTTTCTTAAAGAGTAAACCTAGGTGAACTTGCACGTACTTTAGCCATCTGGCAGCAGTGTTTGCAACATTGGTTATAGCAATGTTATAAATAGTTGCCGACATTGCTGCCATAGACTGCTAAAGACCCATGAACATGCTTCAGCTCATATCAGTGTACCTAGATTTACCCTTCTACAAAGGATACCAAGAGAACAAAGCAAATTTGGTAACGGGAGTAAATCAGAACATTGTTTAGAATTGTATTGTCTATCTGAATCATAAAAGTTTCATTTTGACTTTACTATCATTGCTTAACAGAAGAGTCAAGGAGAGGGTTAAACCCCAGTTCTCTTTCTTTAAAGGGACATTAAACACTTTGAGATGGTAATATAAAATGATAAATTGTATATATAAAACAATTCTGCAATATACTTTCATTATTTATTTTGTCCCCTTTAACTGTAATTCCATTATGAAATTGCGAGCTTTTCAGTTCCTGTTAGAAATGGAAGTGTAGAACACTGTTATATAACACACAGCCATTGGCTGCACACTTTTGTTATCTATATATAACTGTCCCTAATTGGCCACAGCAGAGAAGGTAACCTTTGCACTTATTTTGTCAAAATTTAAATAGCTAATGAAACTTTAAAAATCCATCTACATGTTATTCTCAGACTAATCTGTTCTTTAAATGCATCATTCTATCTAGCATTTATTTAGTGTTTAATGTCCCTTTAACTGACAATGTGCAAACAGTTCATGCTCAAATCCTATATATGCCTAGTGTTTTGTGATTGGTTAGCAAGCGCCCTTTTGTTCCGAGGGACAGGGAAATCAGTGAAAAGAAAAAAGAAAAACAATGGGGCCGATTTATGAAAGTGCGAGCGGACATTATACGATGTAGCGATCGTGTCTGCAGAGACATTGATAAATGCCGACAGCATACGCTGTTGGCATTTATCATTGCGCAAGCAGATTCGCAGTCAATCGGCCGCTAGCAGGGGGTGTCAATCAACCCAATTGTATAGGATCGGGCGGATTGATGTCCGCAGCCTCAGAGCAGGCGGACAAGTTATGGAGTAGCAAAACATAACTGCTGTTTCCCTCGACCCTGAAGGAGCTTGATAAATCGTCCCCAATGTATTTAGTTGACAAAAGAATGCTTATTATTTACAGATATGAATGCACTTTATTCTGCAGCTTACAATTTGTTTAACAGCCCTTCAAAATGTGTGTAACAAATACTGAAAGAAAATGTTATACTGGAATACAATTTTCATTTTAGACAGGCAAGGAATCTGTATTTTAATGAACAACTATCATAAAAACATCTGATGGAAATGCCTCAAAAATTTTCAACTCTTAAAGGGACAGTCAAGTCAAAATTAAACTTTCATGATTCAGATAGATCAGGCAATTTTAAGCAACTTTCTAATTTATGCCTGTTATCAATGTTTCCTTGTTCTCTTGGTATCCTTATTTGAATGTAAGCTTAGGAGCCGGGCCATTTTTGGTTCATCATCTGGATAGCGTTTGCTGATTGGTGGCTACATTTAGACACCAATCAGCAAGCTCTACCCAGGTGCAGAGCCAAAAATGGTCCGGGTCCTATGCTTTCATTCTTGCTTTTTCGAATAAAGATACCAAGATAACGAAGAAAAATGGAAAATAGGAGTAAATTAGAAAGTTTCTTAAAATTGCCTGCTCTGTCTGAATCATGGAAGTTTAATTTTGACTAGACTGTCCCTTTAAGATCAATCAACACAACTGATTTCTATTACTATAAATTGTGTTTGAGATTCAAAGTTTTATTTCACAAAACAAATAACTAATATTTTCACTCCATAAATAAATGTATATTTCTTTCATAAGATGGTGAGAGTCCACAAGTCATTGCATGTGTGATTAAACTCCAGTCCACTCGGAGGAGGCAAAAACAGCCAACATAACAGAGCTTTTAATCCCTCACACTTTTCCATAATCCCTCAGTCAATTCTTTGCCTCCAGCCTCTAACCAATTTTAGACCCAATTTCTCCTCAGAGACCCTAAAAACAGGGCACAGGACTTCATCCAGGCAGTGATTATCTTCTCCTGGTGCGTAGATGCCACCAGCCACCCAGGTTTAATGTGGGCATGACCGCCAATCCACTGGTCTATGGTGCGCTGCTCCTTGTTATAACTTTACAGATCTTTGTAACTGTGTTTGCATTGCAGCTAAGGTGAGCACGGTAGGTGCTGATAGGTAAGTACTATGCACCTTCCTAACCCACAGGCTATTAGACACTAATACACTTTCTTTTACAAAGATATGACGAGTCCATGGATTTCATCCTTACTTGTGGGATATTAACCTCCTGCTAACAGGAAGTGGCAAAGAGCACCACAGCAGAGCTGTATATATAGCCCCTCCCCTTCCCCTCCACCCCCAGTCATTCTCTTTGCCTGTGTTATACTAGGAAGACATGGTAAAGTGAGGTGTTAGTTTTAGTTTCTTCAATCAAGAAGTTTTTTATTTTAAATGGTACCGGTGTGTACTATTTTCCTCAGGGGGATATGGAAGAAGATTTCTGCCCTGAGGTTTGATGATCTTAGAATTTGTAACTAAGATCCACGCTGGTTCCCACAAGACTTCTGAAGGTAACCATGAGACATCTTCAGTGTGGAGACCGGTTTCATGCTACAAGCAGCATTAAGGTATGTGCAGCCTTTTTTTCTGAGGAGACTTAAGGGGGTAGTTTTCAACGTGTCTACTTTTCCTGCCTTCGCCGGCCCAATACGCCCGCCTAAGCTCGCCTCACATCGCTGCCGCAGACCTGCAAACATAGACAATTCCTTTTTGCATAAGTAGTATCAGTATATACGCAACCTAACAAAGCTAAACAGTGTTATATCAAAAATAAGAAGAAAAGTGCAAGATGATCAGATAATAATATCAGGTTTTGAAACTTTTGTATCAGGGAGGGGAAAAGTGAAGGAGCTTATTCAAGTTGTTAAGGACTAGCGAATATTCTCATAGAGAAAGTCTTTTTGTTCTCAGTCTCTTCTTAGGTTCAAATTGTCCCTTTGTATTTTTTTAGTCCACAGTTATAATACCAACGATTTGGCGTCTCTGGTTTATCCCCCTTGATAAGCTTCCAGGCCATTCACCAGCAGCCTGATTCTTTCCCTTTCTCCCCCCTTCCTCCTCCTATTCACCTCTGCTTTCAATAAGTTGGCTTTTAACGGGTCTGGCCTAAGACTTTAGGAGCCTCTTCAAGTGTCCAGGAGCAGTGTTTGACCCACAGTGCGGTAAGAAAAAAGTTCAGGTAAACTCACCCCTTGCCTCCGCCTGTCCGCTCGCCGTGTTCACCAGCGATATCCAGGTCCCTGCAAGCCGACGCGGGGCTGCCTCCAGTAGCCGTTTCCCCTCCGCCCCTATCGAAGAACACACTCGGCTCTCCTCACGCAGCATCGGTGGGAGGAGAGCAGGAGGGCTGCATCAGGCACCGGCGTCAGCCGGAGAGGGAAGGCTCCAGCATCAGGTCCCCAATCCAAAATCCAGCCCAGCTCCCTCCCGCGCAGCACCGGTGGGGGGGGGAGAGGGCGGTCACCAAGCTGCAACACTGCAGGGGGGGCACCTCCAATGATGCCACAGATAAGGTTCAGGTAATTACAGAGCGGTCGAAGATGCTGGGGGTTTTCCTGGCGAGGGCTACAGGCGGGGTGGGGGAGAAAAAGTTTAAAGTTTGAGCGGAGTGGCAGAGTATAGTTTGAAGGGGGAGGGAGATACAGTCCAAAGCAGAGAGCGCAGATAGCGTGGTGGGAGATAGTTTTTAGGCTGGGTAGGTCAAAGTAGAGACAAGTTGAGTCCAGGCAATGAAAAAGTTAGTATGAACCAGTGGGATGGTGGGCCACTGGTAAAGGGTTCCAGAGCTGCTTTTACCAAGCTGTCCTTACAGATAGCCCCAGGACTTGGGGCAGGCGCGCAAAACAATCCACCGCCAGTACGTGTGTGGCTGGAGCTGTGAGCTCAGCAACACCTGTTGAGCTCCTCCTCCACCGGAACCCAGGCCCTTTAAGTTTTAAACAACTTTCTAATTTGCTTCAATTATTTGTAGTTCTCTTCGTATTCTTTCTTAAAGAGTAAACCTAGGTGAACTTGCACGTACTTTAGCCATCTGGCAGCAGTGTTTGCAACATTGGTTATAGCAATGTTATAAATAGTTGCCGACATTGCTGCCATAGACTGCTAAAGACCCATGAACATGCTTCAGCTCATATCAGTGTACCTAGATTTACCCTTCTACAAAGGATACCAAGAGAACAAAGCAAATTTGGTAACGGGAGTAAATCAGAACATTGTTTAGAATTGTATTGTCTATCTGAATCATAAAAGTTTCATTTTGACTTTACTATCATTGCTTAACAGAAGAGTCAAGGAGAGGGTTAAACCCCAGTTCTCTTTCTTTAAAGGGACATTAAACACTTTGAGATGGTAATATAAAATGATAAATTGTATATATAAAACAATTCTGCAATATACTTTCATTATTTATTTTGTCCCCTTTAACTGTAATTCCATTATGAAATTGCGAGCTTTTCAGTTCCTGTTAGAAATGGAAGTGTAGAACACTGTTATATAACACACAGCCATTGGCTGCACACTTTTGTTATCTATATATAACTGTCCCTAATTGGCCACAGCAGAGAAGGTAACCTTTGCACTTATTTTGTCAAAATTTAAATAGCTAATGAAACTTTAAAAATCCATCTACATGTTATTCTCAGACTAATCTGTTCTTTAAATGCATCATTCTATCTAGCATTTATTTAGTGTTTAATGTCCCTTTAACTGACAATGTGCAAACAGTTCATGCTCAAATCCTATATATGCCTAGTGTTTTGTGATTGGTTAGCAAGCGCCCTTTTGTTCCGAGGGACAGGGAAATCAGTGAAAAGAAAAAAGAAAAACAATGGGGCCGATTTATGAAAGTGCGAGCGGACATTATACGATGTAGCGATCGTGTCTGCAGAGACATTGATAAATGCCGACAGCATACGCTGTTGGCATTTATCATTGCGCAAGCAGATTCGCAGTCAATCGGCCGCTAGCAGGGGGTGTCAATCAACCCAATTGTATAGGATCGGGCGGATTGATGTCCGCAGCCTCAGAGCAGGCGGACAAGTTATGGAGTAGCAAAACATAACTGCTGTTTCCCTCGACCCTGAAGGAGCTTGATAAATCGTCCCCAATGTATTTAGTTGACAAAAGAATGCTTATTATTTACAGATATGAATGCACTTTATTCTGCAGCTTACAATTTGTTTAACAGCCCTTCAAAATGTGTGTAACAAATACTGAAAGAAAATGTTATACTGGAATACAATTTTCATTTTAGACAGGCAAGGAATCTGTATTTTAATGAACAACTATCATAAAAACATCTGATGGAAATGCCTCAAAAATTTTCAACTCTTAAAGGGACAGTCAAGTCAAAATTAAACTTTCATGATTCAGATAGATCAGGCAATTTTAAGCAACTTTCTAATTTATGCCTGTTATCAATGTTTCCTTGTTCTCTTGGTATCCTTATTTGAATGTAAGCTTAGGAGCCGGGCCATTTTTGGTTCATCATCTGGATAGCGTTTGCTGATTGGTGGCTACATTTAGACACCAATCAGCAAGCTCTACCCAGGTGCAGAGCCAAAAATGGTCCGGGTCCTATGCTTTCATTCTTGCTTTTTCGAATAAAGATACCAAGATAACGAAGAAAAATGGAAAATAGGAGTAAATTAGAAAGTTTCTTAAAATTGCCTGCTCTGTCTGAATCATGGAAGTTTAATTTTGACTAGACTGTCCCTTTAAGATCAATCAACACAACTGATTTCTATTACTATAAATTGTGTTTGAGATTCAAAGTTTTATTTCACAAAACAAATAA
Organism: Bombina bombina; assembly: GCF_027579735.1. Taxonomy (NCBI): domain Eukaryota; kingdom Metazoa; phylum Chordata; class Amphibia; order Anura; family Bombinatoridae; genus Bombina; species Bombina bombina. The sequence continues at coordinate 51,587,321 of NC_069510.1, read as the reverse complement.
CTAATATTTTCACTCCATAAATAAATGTATATTTCTTTCATAAGATGGTGAGAGTCCACAAGTCATTGCATGTGTGATTAAACTCCAGTCCACTCGGAGGAGGCAAAAACAGCCAACATAACAGAGCTTTTAATCCCTCACACTTTTCCATAATCCCTCAGTCAATTCTTTGCCTCCAGCCTCTAACCAATTTTAGACCCAATTTCTCCTCAGAGACCCTAAAAACAGGGCACAGGACTTCATCCAGGCAGTGATTATCTTCTCCTGGTGCGTAGATGCCACCAGCCACCCAGGTTTAATGTGGGCATGACCGCCAATCCACTGGTCTATGGTGCGCTGCTCCTTGTTATAACTTTACAGATCTTTGTAACTGTGTTTGCATTGCAGCTAAGGTGAGCACGGTAGGTGCTGATAGGTAAGTACTATGCACCTTCCTAACCCACAGGCTATTAGACACTAATACACTTTCTTTTACAAAGATATGACGAGTCCATGGATTTCATCCTTACTTGTGGGATATTAACCTCCTGCTAACAGGAAGTGGCAAAGAGCACCACAGCAGAGCTGTATATATAGCCCCTCCCCTTCCCCTCCACCCCCAGTCATTCTCTTTGCCTGTGTTATACTAGGAAGACATGGTAAAGTGAGGTGTTAGTTTTAGTTTCTTCAATCAAGAAGTTTTTTATTTTAAATGGTACCGGTGTGTACTATTTTCCTCAGGGGGATATGGAAGAAGATTTCTGCCCTGAGGTTTGATGATCTTAGAATTTGTAACTAAGATCCACGCTGGTTCCCACAAGACTTCTGAAGGTAACCATGAGACATCTTCAGTGTGGAGACCGGTTTCATGCTACAAGCAGCATTAAGGTATGTGCAGCCTTTTTTTCTGAGGAGACTTAAGGGGGTAGTTTTCAACGTGTCTACTTTTCCTGCCTTCGCCGGCCCAATACGCCCGCCTAAGCTCGCCTCACATCGCTGCCGCAGACCTGCAAAAATTTGCCTAAGTTATCAAAAAAGCTGTCAAAAAGCCGTGCACCAAGTACGGGGCGATGAGCAGCGGACTGTGATAGTTATCACTCATCCGATCTCGCTGCTCTTCTGCTTTTTTACAGCTTTCTTGCTAGCCTGTCACTAAGCACCCACACTAAACTACACTGTTCTACCCCTATACCGGAGCCCCCCGCAACTCAATAAAGTTACTAACCCCTAAACCGCCGCTCCTAGACCCCGCCGCAACTCTTATAAATGTATTAACCCCTAAATCGCCGCTCCCGGACACCGCCGCAACCTACATTATACCTAGTAACCCCTATCCTGCCCCCCTATACCGTCGCCCTCTATAATAAAGTTATTAACCCCTATCCTGCTGATCCCGCACCTCGCCGCAACTAAATAAATAGTTTAACCCCTAATCCGCCGCTCCCTGACCGCACCGCAACCTATATTAAACTTATTAACCCCTAATCTGCCCCCCTACACCGTCGCCACCTATAATAAATGTATTAACCCCTATCCTGCCCCCCACTACACCGCCGCCACTGTAATAAAATTATTAACCCCTAAACCTAAGTCTAACACTAACCCTAACACCCCCCTAACTTAAATATTAATTAAATAAATCTAAATAATATTTCTATTATGAACTAAATTAATCCTATTTAAAACTAAATACTTACCTTTAAAATAAACCCTAATATAGCTACAATATAAATAATAATTATATTGTAGCTATGTTAGGATTTATTTTTATTTTACAGGCAAATTTAAATTTATTTTAACTAGGTACAATAGCTATTAAATAGTTATTAACTATTTAATAGCTTACCTAGCTAAAATAAAGAGAAATTAACCTGTAAAATAAAAACTAACCTAAGTTACAATTACACCTAACACTACACTATACTTTAATAAATTATTCCTATTTAAAACTAAATATTTACCTGTAAAATAAACCCTAAGATAGCTACAATGTAATTAATAATTACATTTTAGCTATCTTAGGATTTATATTTATTTTACAGGTAACTTTGTATTTATTTTAGCTAGTTAGAATAGTTATTAAATAGTTATTAACTATTTAATAGCTACCTAGCTAAAAGAAATACAAAATTACCTGTAAAATAAATCCTAACCTAAGTTACAATTAAACCTAACACTACACTATCATTACATTAATTAAATAAATTACCTACAAATAACTACAATTAAATACAATTACATAAACTAACTAAAGTACAAAAAATAAAAAAAATAAGTTACAAACATTTAAAAAATATTACAACAATTTTAAGATACTTACACCTAATCTAAGCCCCCTAATAAAATAACAAGGCCCCCCAAAATAAAAAAATGCCCTACCCTATTCTAAATTAAAAAAGTTCAAAGCTCTTTTACCTTACCAGCCCTTAAAAGGGCCTTTCGTGGGGCATGCCCCAAAAAATTCAGCTCTTTTGCCTGTAAAAGAAAAATACAACCCCCCCCCCAACATTAAAACCCACCACCCACATACCCCTAATCTAACCCAAACCCCCCTTAAAAAAAAACTAACACTACCCCCCTGAAGATCATCCTACCTTTAGTCGTCTTCACTCAGCCGAGCAGCGATGGAACTGAAGAGGAGATTCTTCTTCAGGATCCATCTTCATTCCGCCGACGCGGAACATCCTTCTTTCCCGACGGACTACCGACGAATGAAGGCTCCTTTAAGGGACGTCATCCAAGATGGCGTCCCTTCAATTCCGATTGGCTGATAGGATTCTATCAGCCAATCGGAATTAAGGTAGGAAAAATCTGATTGGCTGATTGAATCAGCCAATCAGATTGAGCTCGCATTCTATTGGCTGATCGGAACAGCCAATAGAATGCGAGCTCAATCTGATTGGCTGATTGGATCAGCCAATCGGATTGAACTTCAATCTGATTGGCTGATTCAATCAGCCAGTCAGATTTTTCCTACCTTAATTCCGATTGGCTGATAGAATCCTATCAGCCAATCGGAATTGAAGGGACGCCATCTTGGATGACGTCCCTTAAAGGAGCCTTCATTCGTCGGTAGTCCGTCGGGAAAGAAGGATGTTCCGCGTCGGCGGAATGAAGATGGATCCTGAAGAAGAAGATTGAAGACCCCTCTTGGAAGATGACATCGACTGGATCGAAGACTTCTTCAGCGCCGCTTGGAGGATCACTTCATCGGATGGAAGATTTCTTCAGCGCCCCTTGGATGATGACTTCTGCCGCTCCGGATCTCCTCTTCAGTTCCATCGCTGCTCGGCTGAGTGAAGACGACTAAAGGTAGGATGATCTTCAGGGGGGTAGTGTTAGGTTTTTTTTAAGGGGGGTTTGGGTTAGATTAGGGGTATGTGGGTGGTGGGTTTTAATGTTGGGGGGTTGTATTTTTCTTTTACAGGCAAAAGAGCTGAATTTTTTGGGGCATGCCCCACGAAAGGCCCTTTTAAGGGCTGGTAAGGTAAAAGAGCTTTGAACTTTTTTAATTTAGAATAGGGTAGGGCATTTTTTTATTTTGGGGGGCTTTGTTATTTTATTAGGGGGCTTAGATTAGGTGTAAGTAGCTTAAAATTGTAATATTTTTTAAATGTTTGTAACTTATTTTTTTTATTTTTTGTAACTTAGCTTTTTTTATTTTTTGTACTTTAGTTAGTTTATGTAATTGTATTTAATTGTAGTTATTTGTAGTTAATTTATGTAATTAATTTAAGGATAGTGTAGTGTTAGGTTTAATTGTAACTTAGGTTAGGATTTATTTTACAGGTAATTTTGTATTTCTTTTAGCTAGGTAGTTATTAAATAGTTAATAACTATTTAATAAATATTCTAACTAGCTAAAATAAATACAAAGTTACCTGTAAAATAAATATAAATCCTAAGATAGCTACAATGTAATTATTAATTACATTGTAGCTATCTTAGGGTTTATTTTACAGGTAAGTATTTAGTTTTAAATAGGATTAATTTATTTAATGGTCACTGAGGATTACTATGTAGCAACATAAGGAAACGCGTCTGACCTATCTTATTCCCTATCCTGCTGCCTGTCTTTAGCTGTTATTTCCTAACGTGTTGGAGTTTATTGCCATAAGGCTTATTTGGCTTGTTTAGTCTTTTTTCCACATGTACTAATAAACAGGTAACTACTTGGCATATATTATCTTTGTTGAGTCTCATTGCTACTGGGTGCGCTGGACTGTGTTGTTTCTTAATTTATTTAAGTATAGTGTAGTGTTATGTGTAATTGTAACTTAGGTTAGTTTTTATTTTACAGGTTAATTTCTCTTTATTTTAGCTAGGTAAGCTATTAAATAGTTAATAACTATTTAATAGCTATTGTACCTGGTTAAAATAAATTTAAATTTGCCTGTAAAATAAAAATAAATCCTAAGATAGCTACAATATAATTATTATTTATATTGTAGCTATATTAGGGTTTATTTTAAAGGTAAGTATTTAGTTTTAAATAGGATTAATTTAGTTCATAATAGAAATATTATTTAGATTTATTTAATTAATATTTAAGTTAGGGGGTGTTAGGGTTAGTATTAGACTTAGGTTTAGGGGTTAATAATTTTATTACAGTGGCGGCGGTGTAGTGGGGGGCAGGATAGGGGTTAATAAATTTATTATAGTGGCGACGGTGTAGTGGGGGGCAGGATAGGGGTTAATAATTTTATTACAGTGGCGGCGGTGTAGTGGGGGGCAGGATAGGGGTTAATAAATGTATTACAGTGGCAACAGTGTAGGGGGGCAGGATAGGGGTTAATAAATTTAATATAGGTTGCGGCGGGGTCAGGGAGCGGCGGTTTAGGGGTTAATACATATATTATAGTTGTGGCGGGGTCAGGGAGCGGCGGTTTAGGGGTTAATACATATATTATAGTTGCGGCGGGGTCAGGGAGCGGCGGTTTAGGGGTTAATCAGTTTATTAGAGTGGCGGTGGGCTCCGGGAGCGGCGGTTTAGGGGGTAATAACTTTATTTAGTTGCGGCGGTGTAGGGGGGCAGATTAGGGGTTTTTAGACTCAGGGGAAAATGTTAGGGTGTTAGGTGTAGACAGCTCCCATAGAAATCAATGGGATATCTGGCAGTAGCGAACATGAACTTTCGCTATGGTCAGACTCCCATTGATTCCTATGGAGGCGGCGGATTGAAAACCAGGTACGCTGGGCCGGAAAAGTGCCGAGCGTACCTGCTAATTTTTTGATAACTAGCAAAAGTAGTCAGATTGTGCCGCACTTGTGTGCGGAACATCTGGAGTGACGTAAGAATCGATCTGAGTCGGACTGAGTCCGGCGGATCGAAGCTTACGTCACAAAATTCTACTTTTGCCGGTATCTAGGGCTTGATAACTAAGGCGAATCAGCCTCACCACAAATACGCTGCGGAATTCCAGCGTATTTGAGGTTGACGGCTTGATAACTACCCCCCTTGGTGTTTCAGAACTGGCTGGCATTATTTCCCTGTATGGAGATGGGGTAAGCAGTAAAACCTATTTTAATAAGAGGAGTGTTACTGGAGTCCCTATATTATATTTATCATTAGTTGATATTTGGGCATTATGTGACATGGGAGACAATGTAAAAAACAATGTTTTATGTTTTTTATTTTTGGCAGTTAAAACGTATTGGTTTTATGCTTGAGGGTTGTAATTGTGTGTGTATTTCTACTTTAGTGCAAAACTGCATTCCCATGCGGTGTTGTTTGGGCCTACTCCAACTTTTGACCTTAAGGGGCGGAGCCTATTTTGGCGCATTTTCTTCAGGCTTAGCAGCAGCAAACAGTAACTCGGTGGCTCCTGGACTGTGTAGCTGGTCTGAAGGGTTGAAAACTTGATTAGAAGTACTCTGGAGGCAGGTAGGCGTAGAGTGTATTTTTATCTTTCTTTTTACTAGATGTTGATATAAGTACTTCTAAAGCCTTATTTCTTCCCTTGCTTCTGGGTGCAGTAATTTTTTGATTAACCAACGATATTTAAGTTAAATTTGGGAATAACTTAACGTTTTTTGTGCATTTTGGAAAAATTGTTCACTTTTTCTTTTCTTAAAGGCACAGTACACGTTTTTTCTAAAGTTTATTTTATGCTATAAATAAGTGTTTAAACGACTTTTGTGGTATTACTAGTCTGTTCAACATGTCTGACATTGAGGTTTCTCATTGTTCTATGTGTTTAGAAGCTATTGTGCAACCCCCTCTAACATTGTGTTACTTTTGTACTGAAAGGGCTTTACAATGTAAAAAGCATATTTTAAATAAAGTAAGTGTGCCTAAGGATGATTCTCAGTCTTAAGAGAATCAGGATATGCCATCCAATTCTCCCCAAGTGTCACAACCTTTAACGCCCACACAAGCGATGCCTAGTACTTCTAGTGCGTCTAATTCTTTTACTCTGCAGGAGATGGGTGCAGTTATGTCAACTACCCTTACAGAGGTATTGTCTAAATTTCCAATGTTGCAGGGTAAACGCAGTAGGTCAAGTATTAATGTAAATACTGAATCCTCTGATGCTTTATTAGCTATATCTGATGTTCCCTCACAGTGCTCTGAGTTGGGGATCAGGGAATTACTTTCTGAGGGTGAAATTTCTGATTTAGGGAATGTTTTGTCTCAAACATATTCGGATGCTATGTCATTTAAATTTAAGCTCGAACACCTCCGCCTGTTACTTAGGGAGGTTTTAGCGATTCTGGATGATTGTGACCCTATTGTGATTCCTCCAGAGAAATTGTGTAAAATGGATAAATATTTAGAAGTACCTACTTACACTGATGTTTTTCCGGTTCCTAAGAGAATTTCGGAAATTGTTAGAAAGGAATGGGATAGACCAGGTATACCGTTTTCTCCCCCTCCTAATTTTAAGAAAATGTTTCCCATATCAGATACCATTCGGGACTCATGGCAAACGGTCCCTAAGGTAGAGGGAGCTATATCTACCCTAGCTAAGCTTACTACTATACCCATTGAGGATAGTTGTGCTTTCAAAGACCCTATGGATAAGAAATTAGAGGGTCTTCTAAAAAGATTATTTGTTAATCAGAGGTTTCTTTTACAACCTACGGCTTGCATTGTTCCAGTAACTACTGCATCAGCTTTTTTGTTTGAGGCTCTAGAAGAGTCTCTTAAGGTTTAGATTCTATTAGATGACATCTTAGATAGAATTAAGGCTCTCAAGCTAGCTAATTCTTTTTTTACTGATGCCGCTTTTCAAATTGCTAAATTAGCGGCAAAAAATGCAGGATTTGCTATTTTAGCACGTAGGGCATTGTGGTTCAAATCTTGGTCTGCTGATGTGTCATCAAAACATAAGCTTTTAACTATTCCCTTTAAAGGTAAGACCCTTTTCGGGCCAGAATTGAAGGAAATCATTTCTGATATTACAGGAGGTAAAGGCCATGCCCTACCTCAGGATAAATCGGTTAAAATGAGGGTTAAACAGAATAATTTCCGTTCCTTTCGGAACTTTTAAGGAGGACCCCCCCGCTTCTTCTTCTTCCTCAAAGCAGGAAGGGAATTTTACCCAATCTAAGTCAGTCTGGAGACCTAATCAGAACTGGAATAAGGGTAAATAATCCAAAAAGACCGCTGCTGCTCCTAAGATAGCATGAAGGGGCGGCCCCCGATCCGGGACTGGATCTAGTAGGGGGCAGACTCTCTTTCTTTGCTCAGGCTTGGGCAAGAGATATTCAGGATCCCTGGGCACTAGAAATAGTGACCCACAGTTATCAATTGGAATTCAAGGACTTTCTCCCAAGAGGGAGATTTCATCTTTCAAAGTTATCTGTAAACCAGATGAAAAGAGAGGCGTTCTTACGCTGTGTAAAAGACCTTTCTACTATGGGAGTAATTTGTCCAGTTCCAAAATTGGAACAGGGACAGGGGTTTTACTCAAACCTATTTGTGGTTCCCAAAAAAGAGGGAACTTTCAGACCCATTTTAGATCTCAAGTGTCTAAACAAGTTTCTCAGAGTCCCATTGTTCAAGATGCAGACTATACGAACAATCTTACCAATGATCCAGGAGGGTCAATATATGATTACCGTGGATTTAAAGGATGCTTACCTTCATATTCCAATCCACAAGGATCATCATTGGTTTCTAAGGTTTGCCTTCTTGGACAAACATTATCAGTTCATGGCTCTTCCTTTCAGGTTGGTCACAGCACCCAGAATCTTAACGAAGGTTCTAGGGTCTCTATTGTCGGTTCTCAGACCGCGCGGAATAGCGGTGGCGCCTTATCTGGACGATATTCTGATTCAGGAGTCAACATATCATCTGACAAACTCTCACACGGACACAGTGTTGTCTTTTCTGAGAACCCACGGCTGGAAGGTGAACATAGAGAAGAGTTCACTTGTCCCACAGACAAGGGTTCCTTTCTTGGGAACTCTGATAGACTCGGTAGCCATGAATATTTTTCTGACGGAGGTCAGAAAATCAAAGATTCTAAATACTTGCCGAGCACTTCAGTCCATTCCTCGGCCATCAGTGGCTCAGTGTATGGAGGTAATTGGATTTATGGTAGCGGCAATGGACATCGTTCCGTTTGCTCGCTTTCATCTCAGATCTCTGCAACTGTGCATGCTCGGACAATGAAATGGGGATTATGCGGATTTATCTCCTCAGATAAATCTGGATCAAGAGACCAGAAACTCTCTTCTTTGATGGTTGTCGCCGGATCATCTGTCCCAAGGGACTTGTTTCCGCAGACCCTCGTGGGTGATAGTGACAACAGATGCCAGCCTTCTGGGCTGGGGTGCAGTTTGGAACTCCCTGAAGGCTCAGGGTGTTTGGACTCAAGTGGAGTCTCTACTTCCAATCAATATTCTGGAACTGAGAGCAATATTTAATACGCTTCAGGCGTGGCCTCAGTTGGCTTCGGCCAAATTCATCAGATTCCAGTCGGACAACATCACGACTGTGGCATTTATCAATCATCAGGGGGGGAACAAGGAGTTCCTTAGCGATGATAGAGGTATCCAAGATAATCAGTTGGGCGGAGGCCCACTCTTGTCATCTGTCAGCAATCTACATCCCAGGAGTAGAGAACTGGGAAGCAGATTTTCTATGTCGGCAGATTTTTCATCCGGGGGAGTAGGAACTTCACCCGGAGGTATTTGCCTCATTGATTCTCAGATGGGGCAGACCGGAATTGGATTTGATGGCATCTCGACAGAATGCCAAGCTTCCAAGATACAGATCCTGGTCAAGGGATCCTCAGGCCGAACTGATAGATGCCTTGGCAGTGCCTTGGTTGTTCAGCCTAGCTTATGTGTTTCCGCCGTTTCCTCTCCTTCCACGTGTGATTGTTCGAATCTAACAGAAGAGAGCTTCAGTGATCCTGATAGCGCCGGCGTGGCCACGCAGGATTTGGTATGCGGATCTAGTGGACATGTCCTCTCTGCCACCGTGGAAACTTCCATTGAGTCAGGACCTTCTCATTCAAGGTCCTTTCCAACATCCAAATCTAATTTCTCTGCAGCTGACTTCGTGGAGATTGAACGCTTAATTTTATTGAAGCGAGGATTCTCTGATTCGGTCATCAATACTTTGTTATAGGCTAGAAAGCCTGTCACTAGAAAAATCTATCATAAGATATGGTGTAAATATCTTTATTGGTGTGAATCCAAGAGTTACTCATGGAGTAAAGTTGGGATTCCTAGGATTCTGTCTTTTCTCCAAGAAGGAATGGAGAAAGGGTTATCAGCAAGTTCCTTAAGGGGACAAATTTCAGCTTTGTCAATTCTGTTTCACAAACGTTTGGCAAATTTACCAGATGTTCAGTCTTTTTGTCAGGCTTTATCTAGAATTAAGCCTGTATTTAGACCCATTACTCCTCCCTGGAGTTAGAATTTAGTTCTTCGAGTTCTTCAAGGGATTCTGTTTGAACCCATGCATTCCATGGATATCAAATTGTTATCCTGGAAAGTTCTGTTTTTAGGTTGATTCAAATAAGAATATTAATCAGGAAATTGTTGTTCCTTCCTTATGTCCTAACCCTTCTTCTAAGAAGGAGTGTATGTTGCATAATTTGGATGTGGTCCGTGCCTTAAAGTTTTACTTTCAGGCAACTAAGGATTTCCGTCAATCTTCTTCTTTATTCATTGTTTATTCTGGAAAGCGTAGGGGTCAGAAAGCTACGGCTACCTCTCTTTCTTTTTGGCTGAGAAGTATCAGCAGCAGCCTCCTGAAAGAATTACAGCTCATTCTACTAGGGCTGTGGCTTCCACATGGGCTTTTAAAAGCGAAGCATCTGTTGAACAGATTTGTAAGGCTGCGACTTGGTCGTCCCTTCATACTTTTTCCAAATTTTACAAATTCGATACTTTTACTTCTTCTGAGGCTATTTTTGGGAGAAAGGTTCTTCAAGCAGTGGTGCCTTCTGTTTAGTTTCCTGTCTTGTCCCTCCCTTTCATCCGTGTCCTATTGCTTTGGTATTGGTTTCCCACAAGTAAGGATGAAATCCGTGGACTCGTCATATCTTTGTAAAAGAAAACTAAATTTATGCTTACCTGATAAATTACTTTCTTTTACGATATTACGAGTCCACGGCCCACCCTGTTCTTTTTAAGACAGTTTTTCTTTATATATTTTTGTAAACTTCAGTCACCTCTGCACCTTTTGGCCTTTCCTTTTTCTCTTCCTATACCTTCGGCCGAATGACTGAGGGTGGAGGGGAAGGGGAGGGGCTATATATACAGCTCTGCTGTGGTGCTCTTTACCACTTCCTGTTAGCAGGAGGTTAATATCCCACAAGTAAGGATGAAATCCGTGGACTCGTCATATCGTAAAAGAAAGTAATTTATCAGGTAAGCATAAATTTATTTTTTTCACATATCCTGGGGACAAGCTCATATACACCATTTAACACTATGTACAGTTTTAGGCACTGTCACACAAAAAAAGATAAAAATTGATGTACTACCTCTTTAAATTTACCAGTCGGCTTTAGCGTGCACCAGAGATCTGGTCCTCTGTAGACGCCGACTCTCAGATGACCAAGATGATTTTTAGCCCTATTGGAAGTTATTCTTTACTTTTTGGCTGCTTCTGGAGACCTCCGGGTTTAAACTTTTGGCGTCTTCACTCTCTTCCTCACTGCCAGACGGCCATCTTGCTGACTTTTGTTGAATTCTCACTGAACAATAGGGGCAGTGTGCACCCATTATTTCCAGAGCTTGGCTACATTTCTGTCATTTGTAACCATTTGTTGTCTGAATTTGTTATTTTTTTCAAAAATAATTTAAAATACATATATTTCTATTTAAAGAGACTATGTTCAATTTTTCAGATTCCCTTTTAGAGACTTAAGTTTTACATTATGCCATTGTTTATTTGTTCCCCTTAGAGGGCTAAGCCTTTATGTACCTCTTATTTTGTATTTCTGTGCCTCCTATTTTGTATTGGCCTGTATATACTTGCCTATCCTTACTATACTGTATACTGTGGAGAAAACTGGTGCAGCTCACATCTTTGTACATAATGAAGACTCTTTGGAAGGGCAATCTACAGATAATTTAAAGGGCCATAATACCCAAATGTTTAAACACTTGAAAGTGATGCAGTATAGGTGTAAAAAGCTGACTAGAAAATATCACCTGAGCATCTCTATGTAAAAAAGAAAGCTATTTTACCTTAAAAGTTTCTCAGTAGCCACATCCCATTGTAAAGGACTTCTAAGCAACAAATCAGTATGTCTGTCCCGGGACAGCTGAAGGGATGAGCCTCGTGCACACTCATCTTATTTCCCTATTCAGTGTATGGAAGTTTGCAATGAAATCTCATGAGAGTGAAGTCAAATCTCATGAGATCACAGTAAAAGAGTTCATGACCTCAGCACTGCTGATGCTGATTGGCTGCTGTTCATTTCTTCATTTTTTTTTATTTTTTTTTACCTGCAGCTGGGAGCAGCTGAGTATAACTTTTTACACAGAACCTACTCTGCTGAGCTGAGGAAATTGTGAGGTAAAATATCTTCCTTTTTTACATAGAGATGCTCAGGTGATATTTTCCTGTCAGCTTTTTACAGTAATACCGCATCAGTTTCAAGTGTTTTAGCATATGAGTATTATGTCCCTTTAACTAGTCATGTTTGCCTTATAAGGATGTGTTGATGTGTGCCCTGAGCCTATGTCTCATGCTAGACAGGGTTATGCAGCATTGCATTTGCAGCTCAGGGTTTTACATCCCACCAGGGTTATCCCCATGCCAGTTATTCTGACCTGTCTCCTAATTTTCAGCAGTACATCCACTCTGCAATTTTAGAATTGATGGCTGTCATACCTCCACCAGTTAGACGCTAACATTTGCATGGGGCAGAAGGGAATCCTTCACAGGATTTAGGTTCGTCAGCGACATCCCTCACAAGCAACTTGTCTAGGTACCTGCACAAATCAGGAGTACAGTGGACTCAGAATCCTTCTCTTCTTATGATGATTATGTAGAAACCGAGGGACCCCCTTCTGATGAAGTAGCAGTAAAAGTGTCCTTTAATTTCAGGTTGAAGCACATACATGCTCTTTTGTGGGAAGTTTTAATAGCCTTAGAGGTTGAAGATCCTCCAACTACAGACAAACAATATGTTAAGAATTTTGATATATTCTTTAAGGTAGCTCTGAAAAATCTTTCTACCTTTCCTGTACCTGATTCAGTCTCTGACCTAATCATCAAGGAATGGAACCAGGCGTTCCTTTTGTTCCCTTTACCAAATTTAAGAATGTGGCTTCAGATGCCTTACTATTTGCCAGATTCCATTTATGTTCTAAAAAACTAAAAATGCTGCAGCAGTGGAACAGATATTATAAGGATCTTTCTCAGAAGATCTTTAACTTCAAGACAAGGCCGTCCGTAACATTATGGCAGACTCAACATTGTGGCCTACATTCTTTGTCCAACTAGGTTGGTGATCACCATGTACATCAGCCTGTCAGGTTGGAGTGCAGTCTAGGGGCCTTGGAGATTGCAGGGAGTATGATCTCTGTGGTAGGTTAGGTTACCAATCAACATCTTGGAACTCTGTGCAATCTTCAGGGCCCTTCAGAGCTGGTCCTTATTAAGACAGGAATAATTTATAAGGTTTCAATCAGACAAAGGCGGAACTCAAAGTGCCTTAGTGATGAAAGAGGTAGCCCACATTCTGACTTGGAAAGATTGCCATCAGTGCATGATTTCAGCAGAACACATTGGAAAGCTTACTTTCACAGACATCAGTACCTTCACCCTGGTGAATAGCACCTGAATCAGAAGATATTCAACCAGATTATGAGTTGCTGGGACATAGATCTTATGGCCTCACACTTGAATCGCAAGCTACCCCACTATTGTGCACAATCTTGGGATCCACAGGCGACTTTCATAGATGCTTTAGTGATTCCCTTGTAGTTTAATCTGATTTACTTTTTTTCTTCCTTTTGTGTTGCTATTCAGAGCAATAGCCAGGATAAAACAAGAACAAGCCTCTGTAATACAAATTGTTCTGGCATGGTCTCACAGGACTTCATATGCAGATCTAATACAAATGTCCTCCGGCCAGATTTGACTTCTTCCTCTAAGGAAGGACCTTGTCTCTTGTTTCGATCTCTAAATATGATGGCATGGTGATTGAATGCCTAATTTTGTCTCAAAGGGGATTCTCTAATCAAGTGTTGGAGATTGCAGAAGCACGGACTTAGCAAGTTGCTTTGGACCGGTAGTTTTCCAGGTACATACCACGTGGGTTTGGATCCTGACGAACGGAAACGCTGAACAAGCACCAACTTTGGTAAAACCTTGTAACCAGCACTTTTAAGAATACTTACAACTGACACCAGTATGGCATTACCTGCATCCATCCAGAAACAGACCCCCCCCCCCATTCACGATAACGAGGATCCGGATTGCATGCATTTGGATTTCTAATTTTGTCTGGGATAAGTTTACAGAAGTGAGTACTTTGAAGAAATATCTCACTATCCCTTTATCCAATAACCATTCTCTCTTTTTAGAGTATAGGAATTGTTGCAATAACATTGTTCTGTTGTGTACAGTTGGTGGCAGTACCAATTTGCACTTCACTTGAACTGATTTATCTTCCCTACTTTTCTACCTTTTTGTTGCTAAATGTTGCATCTATAGATGAAAACTGTTGCCTACTTCACATATGTCCACTAGATGGCAGTATAATGTCCCTTTTGACTGTATTACAATGCAGTGTTCCTATCAAACCAGACACTATTCTGTATAATATTATAATGATGATGAGGATGATTTTTGTAAAGTCCCACTTTATTCTGCAGAGCTGAGTGCATGGTCAGAGGGACATACAATATATAACACCTGAATAGAATTTAGACATGACAAAACAAATTGATACATCAGATGGAAATTCCTGCTGTGAAGAACGGGGGGATAAAATGCTAACCTGTCGGCAAATTAATATCAATTTGGAATCTTTAACAAAACTTAAAGGGACAGCATAGTTGTATGGTTTAGCTAGAACATGCAATGTTAACCATTTGTCCTATTGTCAAATCTGCACTCTGAAAACCATACCTAGTAGGTTTGGGAGCAGCAATGAACTGATAGGAGCTATTGGTGGCTGCACATATATGTCTTTTGTTTTTGTCCCGATGTGTTCAGCTAGCTCACAGTGGTGCAATGCTGCTCCTTCAACAAACAATTTAAAGAGAATGAAGAACATTTGATAATAGAAGTAAATTGGATACATTGCTGGCTCATTGTTAACCATTATTGTTTACTTTTGAATACAAATTCCCTTTAAAGGGACAGTCTACACCAGAATATTTATTTTTTGAAAAGATAGTTAATCCCTTTATTACCCATTCCCCAGTTTTGCATAACCAACACAGTTATATGAATACACGTTTTACCTCTGTGATTACCTTGTATCTAAGCCTCTGCAGACTGCCCCCTTATCTCAGTGTTTTTGACAGACATACAGTTTAGCCAACCAGTGCAGACTCCTAAATAACTCCACGGGAGTGAGCACAATGTTATCTATATGACACACATGAACTAGTGCTGTCTAACTGTGAAAAACTTTCAAAATGCTCTGAGCTAAGAGGCGGTTTTCAACGGTTTAGAAATCAGTTTGAGCCTACCTAGGTTTAGCTTTTGAAAAATACCACCAAGGGAACAAAGCAAATTTGATAATAAAAGTAAATTGGAAAGTAGTTTAAAATATCATGCCCTAACTGAATCATGAGTTTAATTTTGACTAGACTGTCCCTTTAATATGCGGCTAGGCAATGTTTGGAATGATACAAAAATGTAATATTTTTCAGTAACAATATTTGGCAGCCCAGCCCAAGTTCTGGATTTTTAAGATTAGAGTATATTTAAAGGACCACTCAATGCAGTAGAAATACACAATTCACAAGTACAAAATAAAAACACAATGATTTAACATCTACACCTACTAATTTCAGATAAGCAGTAGATTTTTATTCTCACAAATTTATATTTTCTTCCATTTTCCAGCCCCCTGTATCATGTGACAGACATCAGCCAATCACAGACTAATATACGTATACCCTGTGAGCTGGATCTTGTTCCCCAGAAAGTGTGTATATAACATGATTGTGCAAAATTTGATAATGGAAGTAAATTGGAAAATGTCTTAAATCTGGCTGAGCATCATGGGAAATGTAGTTCCAAAACGCCTGGAGGGCAAAGTTTGAGAATGTCTGCTTTTAAAGGGACATTAAACACTAAATACATTTTATAAGCATAGTACAGGTAATCCTTGTTTTACGCCGGTTCAATTTGTGCCGTTTCACAATAGCACCTGTTCCAAGCGATCATGTGACCACTATTGAGGAATTTGTTCCACAAGCTTCTTAGCAGAAAAGAAAAGATTTGAAGAAGAGTTTTTGGCACGTGCATTTATACTAGAGCACTGTAATACTGTGTACAGCACATGCAAGTAGTTTGTCATTCGTTTGCTTTCTTAAAGGGCCAGTACAGTGAACTGTAAAAAAAATTGCTATCATGCATATAAAAAAAAATAACATATATTCAAAATATTTTTTAAATGCTGGCCTTTTTTATATTGAAGCTAACAGGAAGTGTATGTGTGTGTGTACTGATAAAAACTGTTAAAAATTTATTTTTCTTCTTAAATGGAAAGAGTCCACAGCTGCATTCATTACTTTTGGGAATTAAGAACCTGGCCACCAGGAGGAGGCATAGACAACCCAGCCAAAGGCTTAAATACTCCTCCCACTCCATCCTGACTCATGTTAACAGCTCCTCAAGCAATCGGCGTTGTCAAACTTCGCTTCGTTGCCTGCTTTCTCCTCTCAAGTCCATGGCGGAGGCGATGCTACCATCCGTCACACTTGAAGGGCCGTGTTCCTGTTCCACGGCGTAGATTCCGGTAAGATAGTTTAATTTTACTTTATTTGCAATGTACTGTAATGTGAATGTTTCCCGAGAGGCTACCACCTTGCGGGTCTAACTTATACATAAGGGTCTCAGTGAGTCTCTTTTAGTATCTTGGAATTGAGGGTTAATATCTCCTGAGGGGGGTTATTGAACAGGGGGGGGGTTATAATCATGTTTATTATGTGATTCTGCATGCTTATGTGCAATGTTTACTGGGCTCGTGGTTGGAACATTGAGGCCTTTGGAAGTGATGCTGCCTATTGGTTGGGCGCGCTTGTTTTGGACTGTACGTTTCACCTTGTGTTCAGGCGTGGCTACGTTCCGTTTTTCCATTTCCACATTCCTGACCGTGTGGCGAAGGAATGTTTCTAGTCCGCAGGGGTCTGGTCATAGGAGGTGGTGAGTACCCCAGCCATTGGGGGTGTCAGGTGCCGTTTTAGTTTTTACTACTTTAGTCCATATTTAAATATCCTCTATCCAGTTATGGAGGATTCTGATGCAGAGACTGTGTTAATTTCAGATTCAGTTACAGAGGATTTTGATACTGAGACTATTTTGATTTCAGATTCAGATTCTGTGTCCGGTGATGAAGCCTGGGTGTCCTCGTTGACACCTGTCAACCAGTTTTGTTCCGTATGCCATTTCAAAGCACCTGGTTCCTCAGGCTCAGGGAATCAAGGGACTGCTGAGCCATCCGCCTCTGGGGGTCCTGTCCTCCGAGAGGTGAGTTCCCTACCAAATCATATATCTTCATATGAAGGTAACCCAGTTTATGGTTCCTCCATGCGGGGTGGTGTGTTTCCCCCAGAGGTTGCAGCACGTTTTCGCTTCCACGATTGTTTGTCTGCAGAGTCTAGATGTTTATTTGAGAATGTGCTTGTGCCCTATTGTCCCGGGCCTTCCGCCTTGGGGAGGGCCTCTATAGTTCCCCGTGGGTATATCTGTCCCTGAGTGTTGTGCCTTTCGTTACAGGATTACAGGTGTTGCTCAGACATGTTTTTCAGTTATTGAATGGTACTATTGTTTACCAGATACGAGGAATTTCAGTCTGATCATTCGAATGGTGCACCTCATTAGACATGTGGGGATGAAGTAATCTCCTGATTGTCATTTGTTTGAGATCTTTCCCAGTTTTTGAAAAATAGGGCTCCGTTTTGGCTGGTCCTGCGGGTAGGCTTGTGTCTTTTTGGGCATTAACCACCGGGTTGCCTTATATTTTATTTATATCCAATGTGATGTCTTTTATTTGTTTTTGTTACCTTCGGGAACCTTCTGGGATTGATAGTCTTTATTACTTCTTCAGAAGTTGTTTGGACACGTTAGTCCTCTGTGATAAATGTCTGTTTTCTGTTTCCCCTATGAGGGAGAATTTACGCAGCTTGCCGGTCTGTTGTGCTCGGCTGGTTCGGTAGAAGTGCCGAGTGCTCAGGTTATCATTGTTTTTTTCATGTTCAACTAAGCATTCGTGAGGACCTGTGGGTCCGTGAGGTGGGAAGGATTGTTTCAGTCCTTATAGCCCTCAGTCATAGATGACCAAGCAGGGGAGTTTTTCTGCTGCTTCACTGTATCTGACATCTGATTTCATCAGAACTTAGAGTTTCCTCCCCCATGTGGTGGAGGGTGGGAGGGCTTAATGCCCCTTACCGCTGGTGAGCGGTTTGGCCTTCATTTTAGGCCTCTGGATTTGTCCTTTTGGGCTTGATCCAACAGACAGGATAGCTGTCTAGCATGCAGAGGGTTTGCAGTTTGAAACCTGTTGCAGCTCTTCACACCTTGAAGGTGTACGCGTAAGCTGTTTCTAGTGTATCTAGATGCTGCTCTTACTCTTGACTGAGTTATAAAAGGCCTTTGGGCCTTCTTCCATTGTCTCCGGGTGAGTGTATCTCCTTTTAGGGATCTGTGTTTCCGGGTGCTGGTTGTTCCCTGCGGGGACTTTGTTTAGCTCTGGGTTTTCCAGAACTAGGTAGGCTTAGTGCCTTCTCTTCCTTGTGTCCTCTGCTTGTGCGGAGGTGTTAGGGAGACTAGTCCTGTTAGTAGGATTTTTTTGACCTCAAGGTATCCCTTGGTCGTCCTGAGGCTCTGAGAAGTATCTTCATACGACGTCTAGTCTTTGCTCCTTAGAGCGTTGGACTTTAGCTAGGGGTGGTTTCTTCCTTTGGGCTTTCGAGTTATCCCACTATCTGGAATTTCTGGATATGTATCCATACCCTTGCGTCTGGCTTTTGGGCCAGTTGAGGTGTTTAGTTCTAGGGTAAGGTTTGCCTGAACTATTGGGTACCTGGACTTGTTTTTCTCCCTGAGACTTCCGGTGGCTGAAGCTTCACTTGGCCTTTTTTACTGACCCAGTCTTGGGTGGTTTTGGAATCTTGGATCTCAGGTCTGGTCGGGGTGTTCCATGGTAGTGGGAACTTGGGCTTTGTCCTTGCTACATCTTCCTGACCTGGTCATGGTTGGCCAGGTTCTCTGAGTATTTTTTTACTCTTAGTCACAGAGTAGCCCTGTCATCTCGTGGTTGGCTATGTGGCTTGAGCCTCAAGGGTGGCTGGTACATCCCCAGCCGCTGGTGTTGGATGTCCAATTTCTGGTGCACCTTCGGGTTGCATTCCCCTGGTCAGCTTGCCAGTGTTCCTATTGATTCCCTGCTCTGCAGGTGAATGGGTTGGCTGTGCCTCTGCTTGACAAGCTACTTGTAGGGTGGTCCTTTTCTAGGACATCTGGGTTGGGATTTTCTCTTCCCTTAAGCCGGGGATTTTGGGACAGTTATTGCCCTTCCAGCATCATCCCTTTTCTTTAGGGATATTCTCCTCCCTATGGAGATAGAGTCCTTGTTTGGGGCTTCTCCTGGAGGGGAGGCGGAATGGTGGGATTGGTTCCTCCTGGGGTCTTTGTGGCTCCAAGCAGACTTGTTGGGCCTTTCCTTTGATAGATCTTTAGGTCTATGGCCTTGTTGTCTGTTTTAAAAGTCAGGTTGTACTTGTACTCTGTGGGGATGGCTGTGCTATCCTTATGCTCGTTCCTGTATCTGTTCAGGATTCTTTCGTTCCCCTGTTTTAGATCCCTGAGGCTGGGTTGCTCCAGCTAGGTGTGGGTCTGCAGTTCAGGATGGCTGAGCGGTCTACAGAACTGCGTTTGTTGCAGTCTCCTCTGGATGTATGAGCTTTATTGTGTCTATCCTGTTAGCTTAGTCTGCTAGAGTATAGATTTCCCTTCAACTTGCTCTATTGATTAGAAGAGGGCTTATTCTTCCTTCGGGATCTGAGGGTATACTCTCCTTCCAGGGGGGCCTCGATGGAGGTTTTGTGTTCCCCTTTTTAGGGACCTGTGCGTAGGTCCGGCGGCTAGGTTGCCTGGAACCTGCCCTCTATCTGGGGGTTGCTTTTGTGGTCTGTTTCTTGCTTGACTGCTTCTTCTTCCTCGCAAGTACCCTCTGTGTCATCCTTTTATGGACTCTGTGTTCTCAACCTTGGGGTTTTTCACGTGTATTACACACTTTTTCAAGGTCAAATACTTTGGTATTCTGTGGTCAGACGCTGGGAGGAGCTTGCCTCTTCAGTTGCATTCCGTGCTTGCAGGATGTTGGAGAGACGCCCGTTCTGTCTCTGTGCCCGGTATTATCCCGGGTTTCACTTGGTATAGGCGTGGCCTCCTTTTTCTGTTTTTGGCCCTTTTGGGTCTCTGTGAGCTGGGCTCACTCGTGGAGGTGTTTTTTTGTATTAGGGGACCTTTCGGTTTCCTTGGTTCTCCTTTACCTTTTTCCCTTGGAGGTTTTGGCTTGTGTCTCCTTCATTTGTGGAGAAGAATGGTGGGGGACTGTTTGTTGGGCGACGGTGTCTCCTGGAGGACTGTTGGCTCAGTCGAGTCCATTTGCGGTCTCTGGTTTGGCTTCGGGACTTAACTGCGAGTCAGTGGGTTTTTTCCTCTTAAAATTCTTTCGGCTTCGGACGAAGCAGGGTTTTTTATTGGGTAGAGGTTCAGGCCTGGTTCAGGCCTGGTGCCCTCAGTATGGGCCGCCTATTGTACCCTTCCGTCTTAGCATTCAACTTTATGTGGGACGTCCTTATATTCTTCTGGCACCTTTCACCCTGTTATTTCTTCTACTGTTCCTTGTTCCTCGGCAGAATGACTGGGGGGATGAGGGGAGTGGGAGGAGTATTTAAGCCTTTGGCTGGGTTGTCTTTGCCTCCTCCTGGTGGCCAGGTTCTTATTTTCCCAAAAGTAATGAATGCAGCTGTGGACTCTTTCCATCAGAAGAAAAGGAAATTATCAGGTAAGCATAATTTATGTTATTTATATGGAGAAAAGAAAACAAAATATTGCCAACTGGCTAATAAACAAAATTCCCCACTGCCTTATTGATGGAAAGTGACAGGCATCACAAGCATAAAAACAAGGTTTATATTGCTGTTTTTACATGAACAGCATTAGCCTCAGGGCTTTAACTATTATATAATATTATGTAATAACACATCTAATATATTACGTTACTAATGTCTATTTTGTAAGGGACCTGGAACCTAACTAATTTACTTCCCATTAACTTACATTATATAACTGTGTTCCTTTTACACCAATTTTTTTTTTCAACTGTTCCTTCAGGAGCAGAATCCCGGTGTGAACTGTGGGCTACCTGTAGTAAAGGGACAGTCTACTCCAGAATTTAAATTGTTTTAAAAGATAGATAATTCTTTTATTACCCATTCCCCAGTTTTGCATAAACACGGTTATATTAATACACTTTTTACCTCTGTGATTACCTTGTATCTAAGCCTCTGCAAACTGCCCTCTTATCTCAGTTCTTTTGACAAACTTGCATTTTAGCCAATCAGTGCGGACTCATAAATAACCCCACGGGAGTGAGCACAATGTTATCTATATAGCAAACATGAACTAGTACTGTCAAGCTGTGAAAAACTGTCCAAATGCAATGAGATAAGGGGCAGCCTTCAAGGGCTTAGAAATTAGCATATGAGCCTACCTAGGTTTAGCTTTCAACAAAGAACACCAAGAGTACAAAGCAAATTTAATGATAAAAGTAAATTGGAAAGCTGTTTAAAATTACATGCCCTATCTGAATCTTGAAAGTTTAATTTTGACTAGACTGTCCCTTTAAGGTTATTCCTCACCTCCATCTAATCATGGTCTAGTAGCTTTAATTACATTCCAGTGCTCACCTGTTTGCACATGTGCAGTAACTCTCCTTCAGATACCTGCTGTGTAACTTAGGTTTCGAAATGGCAGCTCCCATGATTAGAGGGAGGTGCATGAAACATATTTAGTGTTTAGTGTCCCTTTTAACCTCTTCAATGCCAAGTGCATTAAAATAATATTACATTGATGTGTAATATTTTTTAACTTAATGCCCCTCTCTGCAGCCAGTGAGTTGTTAAGTTTATTTTTGAACCAATGCAACATCAAGTTTGTACAAAATGCTAATTTTAAGCATTAAAATTATTTATTTATTATCAAGGTGGTATAGTGGTGTGAAGGCATCAGGGATATCACACGTGAGCTCACAGTATTCCTAACTGATCATTAATCTCATGCAGAGAGAAGCAAATCAATAGAAGCGTCAGCAGCGCTATTAACTCAGCAATAATTATCATTACTTGGGGAGGGGCTGCCCACGTGACTGGTCCCCCATCACCACAGCCCCCCTCCCTACACAGGGACCATCCAGCGACAGAATAAGAATACCCTGGGAGAGAATTGATTAGTTTATATAACAGCAGAATAGCATTGTTTTTCAAATAATTGCTGAAAATGATAGAAAACATCTTACAAGTGGAGTGGTATTTAACGCTCCCGCTCGAGCACTAACTCCGCTAGATGTAAGCTTTTTAAGCTCGTATTACAAGTAGAAAGTAAACAGTTTTCGCTCACTAACTTGATTTGCATAAAAAGCTGAAGTTAGAATATTGTGCATAACGTATTCACCCATTGAAGTAAAAAAAGTGGGGGGGAAACCTAACATACTACTTGCGTGCAAAACCCGATCGCATATTCTCAAGTGTGCTAACCTGACATAAAAATATAAATATTTCACATTCCAATGTTCTTCACATATGTTCTATTTATTCATAAATACAAATTTCTACATATATCTGATGGTATTTTGCTAAAATGTATATCTATACCTATATATCTATATGATTATGCTATCTTTATTTGAAAAAGCTAAGGAGCTAGGCCATTTTTGGTTCAGAACCCTGGATAGCGCTTGCTGATTGGTGGCTACATTTAGCCACCAATCAGCAAGCGTAACCCAGGTGCTGAACCAAATATGGGCCGGCTCCTAAACTTACAAATACAAATTGATAATAGGAGTAATTTGGAAAGTTGCTTAAAATTGCTGCTCTATCTGAATCATGAAAGAAAAAAAAATGGGTTTTGTATCCCAATGCACTTTTATATATATATATATATATATATATATATATATATATATGTGTCTATATATGTATTTACATATATTACACACATATAAATACATAAAAACATATGTACACACACACATATATATATATATATATATATATATATATACACACACACACAGTGTCTGCGGCGGTGTCTGCGGACCTGAGTGCCTTACCTCGCTGTAGCAAACATAAGAGAAAGGTTAAACATAGTTCTCAGAAATAAAAAGAGAATAGTGCTCAACCTGGGAACGAACAATAGCATAATAGCTTGTTCTATGGCTAGTTACCACCCAAGAAGCAGCCTCTTTTTGCTCAACATGTGCCATTCACAAATAAGAACTTTCCTGTAGCATATCAGTCTGATCCTGACTTCACAGTACAGTCCAGCCCCGAAATACCAGGCAATCCCTCTATAAACGAGAGAAACAGCAAAACCCCAGACGTACATTTTGGCCTAGTGTGGGCCTCGTCAGTGAGGTGCAACTAAACATAGTTTTCCTGACCTAGAGTCATCTAAATATTTGTCGGATTTAGCTACTATGTCCCAGCTATCCGAGGATGAGTTAACTTCTGTAGCTTCAGAGGGTGAACTTTCTGAGTCGGAGACTTCAGTTTCTAAACCTCCTTCAGTGGAGGAACACTCCTTTAGATTTAAAATTGAGCATCTGCGTTTTTTTATTAAAGGAGGTTCTGTCTACGCTAGAGGTTCCAGAGGCTACACTTCCAGAGGAACCTATGATCCCTAAATTATACAGGGTTTATGAATACAGGAATGTCCCTCTGACTTTACCTGTGCCAGTTAAGATGGCGAACATTATTAGTAATGAATGAGAAAGAATAGGAACTTAATTTTCCCCCTTGTCTACCTTTAAAAAATTATTCCCGGTCCCTGATTCTTAATTAGATTTGTGGGACTCCATCCCTAAGGTGGATGGCGCTATTTCTACGCTGGCTAAGCGTACTACTATCCCTCTGGATACTATCCCTCTTCTTTTAGAGAGCCTATGTATAAAACAAGGGAAACCTTTCTGTGGAAGATGTTTCAACATACAGGGTTTTTATTTCAACCGGCAGCAGCTGTAGCCACGGTTGCTGGAGCAGCTATCTACTGGTGCAACACTCTGTTGGAGCTCATTGAAGTGGAGACTCCCCTCGAGGATATTCAGGAGAAAATTAAGGCTCTGAGAATTGCCAACTCCTTCATCTGTGATGCGAATATGCAGATTATTCGCCTAAAACAGGCTTCTTAGTCTGTTTGGACTTATTCCGGCTCAGTCCTGGAATAAGTCCAAACAGACTAAGAAGCCCGCCGAGAACAAATCGGCATGAAGGGGCGGCCCCCGATCCAGGATCGGATCGAGTAGGGGGCAGACTGTCTCCTTTTTCAGACGCTTGGTTCCAGCATGTAAAGGATCCTTGGGTCCTGGAGGTTATATCTCAAGGATACAGGATAGGATTCAAGTCTTATCTGCCCATGGGCAGATTCCTACTCTCCGGTCTGTCTACGAGACCAGAAAAGAGGGCTTCCTTCTTAGGTTGCATACGAGATCTCTCCTCTCTATGAGTAATTGTCCCGGTACCTACAGCAGAAACAGGTTTGGGGTTTTATTCAAACTTTTTCATGGTTCCAAAGAAGGAGGGAACTTTTCGTCCAATTTTGCCTAAAAAAAGATTCTGAGTGTTCCCTCTTTCAATATGGAGACAATATGGTCAATCCTTCCTCTAGTTCAGGAAGGACAGTTTATGACCACCATAGACCTAAAGGATGCATACCTTCATATTCCGATACATAGGGAACATTTTCAGTTCCTGAGGTTTGCCTTTCTGGACTAGCACTTCCAGTTTATAGCTCTTCCGTTTGTGCTATCTACTGCTCCAAAGATACTTTTGAAGGTTCTGAGGGCTCTTCTAGCTGTTGCCAGAACATGAGGTATTGCAGTAGCGCCTTACCTGGACGATATTTTTCGTCTAGCGGAAGAACATTCGGAGTCCCTTCTCAGTCTTCTTCGATCACATGTTTGGAAGATAAACTTGGAAAATAGTTCTCTTACTCCAAGTACAAGGGTGAATTTCCTGGGCACAATAATAGACTCCATATCCATGAGAATATTCCTCACAGATCAGAGATGTTGCAAGCTAACTACTGAATGTCTTTCCCTCCATGCCTCCTTGAGACCCTCAGTGGCTCAGTGTCACAGTCCTTAGTCTGGAATCTAAAACCACAGACATGTACCAGTGAGGAGTAGAACCACAATTTGCTGAGATCAACATATAAGAGTTAAGTGTAGCAAAAAGATACTGAATACTGCACAGTGCTACTGGGGAAAAGCAGCAGTAAACGTGTATCACCAGGCTGTGATTTAATGTAAAGGGATTTTAGGCTACTTAACCCTATGTCTGCCACCTGTGCTCTGTATGAGCACTAAATATTTGCAGGAGGGAGAAATATTGCCGGGTAATCCCTATGTGCATAGTATGCAAGGTATAAGTATTTGAATAACAGAGAGGTATGCATACGGATCCATAATATATATATATATATATATATATATATATATATAAGCTAGTGCAGGCCTGAATAAGTAAACTTCAGAGTTGTAAAGCTAACTTCCAAGAAAGGCATAGAAAAATGCTAGTTGGTGACTGAGATATCAGAGGTGTAAGTCACCATAATTAGAGCGTGGGGCAGGCACGCGTAGAAACCTTACAGAGACAGGCCTAAGCTTGACTAGGTTATGATATATTCGGTAAAGTCATGCAGAATCACATTATACGGTAGTTAGCACTTACTTTAGGCCTGAGTGAGCGGAGCTCCGTTTGGTTGCAGCGCTGGTATCAGGAGGAAGGAGCAGCAGGCGGATGACGTCACCATGGAGTGAGAGAGAGCTCCTGGCTTCCGTGTAACTGAGCTGTAGTGAGAGATGAGGTGCAGCTTCTGCTGACAGGAGGAGGATGTGCAATGGACACACAGGAGAGGTGACTGTGAGGTCACGGAGTTGGTAGACTGCAGGAGAAGGAAGGAACACAAGTAGATTGGAGGTATTGAGGGGGATCTCAATATGCGGTAAGCAAAAGAACAGCAGTCGGTAGTGAACAGCGTTCACACAGAGCATGGGCTAGTTTATCAAAGGCAGAAATGCTTCAATACTAAGCGACGTAGGTAGGGCCTAGGGTGGAGTTGAGGATGCAGAGATAATCCTTAAAGACACAGTAGAAGACGTGGCATAATGTAGAATTGGATAATAGTCCTGACAGGATCCCCCCTTCAAGGAGCACCCCCGGTGCTCAAGGACCAGGAGAATCCGGATTCCTCTGGTGGAAACGAGTGACCAGCCTAGGGGCAGATATGTTGGCGGCTGGCTCCCAGGAGTCGTCATCCCGTGAGTAGCCCTTCCAGCTCACAAGGTATTGCAAAGCACCACGAAACAGACGAGAATCGAGAATATCTCGAACCTCATATTCCAGGTTGGGATCGATAGCGACAGGGGGAAGATGATGATGTGATGAGGAATCTCTAACTGCTCGGTACGGCTTTAGTAGGGAGACGTGAAATGTCGGATGGACTTTTAGGGTGTCAGGTAACTTGAGTCGAACAGCGTTAACGTTAATAACGTGTTCAATCGGGAATGGTCCGATGTACAAGGGAGAGAGCTTCTTCGAAGGGGTGTTCATCCTGAGATTCTTGGTGGAGAGCCAAACCAAATCGCCAACAGCGTATTGTGGAGGAGAGGTCCTGTGTCTATCGTAATACCTTTTATACGTCTTCTTCGCAGTTTCAATAGAGGATTCAATAGTCCTGAAGTTGGAAGAGATTGTCTCCGATAATTCAGAGATGGTAGGGGATAATGAGTCCTGAGTAGGAAGTAGCTGAAAACTGGGATGAAATCCGTAGTTGGAGTAGAAGGGAGTTTGGTTTGTTGTAGAATGTAGGGTGTTATTATAGCAGAATTCTGCAAACGGTAGGTGGTCTGTCCAAAGATGCTGTTGAGTAGAACAAAAAGATGGTTGCAGCGTTCAGTTTGTCCGTTGGACTGAGGATGATACGCAGTGGACAATCTTCTGTCAATGTTAAACAATTTACAGAATTCATTCCATAGTTTGCTGGAAAATTGAGTGCCCCTGTCGCTGAGGATAATTTTGGGCAGTCCATGTAGCTTAACAACATGCAAGATCAATAGGTGAACTGTTTCCAGAGAGGTAGGTAATTTCTTGAAAGGAATGAAATGACACATCTTGGAGAATAAATCCACAACGACTAGGATAGTGTTGTTTTTTGAGGATAATGGTAAATCCACTATAAAATGCAGAGCTATTTCTGACCAAGGTCTTTTTGGAGTTGGTAGAGGCAGTAACAGACCATAAGGAGGTTGTTTCTTCCTTTTGGAAGTGGTACATGTAGCACATGACAATACATGTTCTACAATATCAGAGGTCATATTTGACCACCAATAATTTCTCTTAGCTAATTCTTGCGTTTTGGCGATACCAGGGTGACCAGCGAGCAAAGAATCATGAACTGAATGTAGTAAGGATGGTCGGAGAGTAGGAGGGATATATAACCGGGTGTCGTGATAATAACAACCATCTGGATTGAGTTGTAGATGTTGTAGGGGTTTTGTTTGGTCCTTTTGTTGTTCCTCACGTAAAATAGGTATAGAATCATAAGTGAAACAGATGAAATTTCGTGATGGAAGCACGGACTGATGATGAAGTTGGGATGGAGTGTCCAGCGGCAGGCGCGAGAGAGCATCTGCTTTCAGGTTTTTTCCAGAGGGTCGGTAGGTTATCAGAAAATTAAAACGGGAAAAGAATAGATTCCATCTGACCTGTCTTGCAGAAAGAGTTCTAGTGGACTTCAAGTATTGGAGATTCCGATGATCAGTATAGATTAACGTTGAGATGGTAGTGCCTTCTAGAAGATGACGCCAATGTTCCAATGAGAGTTTTATGGCGAGCAGTTCCTTATCTCCGATGGGATAATTTTGTTCAGCAGAATTAAGGGTTCGTGAAAAGAAAGCGACTGGGTGCAAAGGTTTTTTAATGTCCTGTCTCTGGGATAATACCGCTCCAACTGCATAGTTGGAAGCGTCAACTTCTAAGACATATTGGAGTTTTGGGTCTGGAAAATGAAGGATGGGTGCACTAGTGAATTTCTGTTTGAACAGATCAAATGCTTTCTGCGACTCTTCTGTCCAATTAAAAGGTATATTGGCTTTTGTGAGTCTGGTCAGTGGAATTGCTAAGTTGGAGAAGTTTTTAATACATTTTCTGTAGAAGTTAGCAAATCCCATAAAGGACTGTACCTGACGTCTGGTTTTTGGAGTAGGCCAATTTAGGACGGCATTTATTTTGTTATTCTCCATGCGTATACCTGAGGGGGAAATTTAATATCCTAGAAATGAAATTGACTGAGAATTGAATATGCATTTCTCAGCTTTGGCATACAAAAAGTTAGTTCTGAGCCTAGACAGAACTTGTCTGACATGGGAGACATGTTGTTCAAAGGTTTTGGAATAGATCAAAATGTCATCCAGGTATACAACGATATAGATATCTAGGATGTCTCTAAACAAATCATTGATTAGGTGCTGGAAAGTAGCAGGGGCATTACACAACCCGAATGGCATGACGACGTATTCGAACAAACCGTAGCGAGTCCGAAACGCCGTCAGCCATTCGTCCCCAGCTCTAATTCGGACAAGGTTGTAAGCACCCCTGAGGTCAAGTTTTGTAAAGTATTTAGCTCCCTCTAGTCTCTCTATAAGTTCAGGGATTAAGGCAATGGGTAGCTATTTTTGACCGTGATCTTATTTAACTGACGGTAATCAACTATAGGTCTGAGGGAACCGTCTTTATTTTTAACAAAAAATATACTTTGCGCTGCTGGGGAGGTAGAGGGTCGGATAAAACCCTTCTTTAGGTTTTCGTCTAGGTAAGTTTTTAGGTGTGAGTTCAGGATTAGATAGGGGAAATATGTGCCCACAAGGGATCTCAGATCCTGGGTAGATTTCGATGGGGCAATCATACTTCCTATGAGGAGGTAGACTTTCTGCCTCTTTTTTACTAAAGACGTCTGCAAAGTCTTGATAAACTTCGGGTATGGAGAAGTCATGGGGAAGTTCAGAGGTGTGTAATATAGAAGTCGGGAAACAGGTATTAAGACAATAAGCAGAATTGAATAAGAGTGAAGAAGTAAACCAGTTAATGTGTGGGTTATGTGTGTGTAACCATTGAACACCAAGAATAATGGGAGATACAGGTGAAGAGATAACGTCGAATGAGATGTATTCTCTGTGATGATCGTGTGTTGTTACAAGTAGAGGGATAGTATGGTATTTAACTGGGCCTGTAGTTATAGTTTTGCCATCTATACCTCTCAAAAAGACAGGAGACCTTTTCTGCATTAAGGGTATTTTATTTACATCGGTGAAATCTTTGTCGATATAGGATGCTGTAGCACCAGAGTCAATTATCGCGGATGCGGGGAGACGTAACTGATCCCACTGTAAAAGAAGGGGTAATTTTAGGTACAAAGTATTGGTATCCTGTGTGGTACAACAGTAAGAATGATGAAAGTTCTTACCCTTATTTTGTCTGAGAAGGGATGGACAATCTCTCACTGTGTGATCCTCAGAGGCACAATAGAGACACAAGTTGTTGGAGCGTCTTCTGAGCTTTTCCTGAGGGGTTAGAGGGCCTTTTACAAAACCGATATCCATGGGTTCTGTAGTAGCTTTTGATGCTGATGTGCTATGAGAAGTAGTTACAGGTTTTTTTTGGTATGGGTCATGTGTGGACCTCTCCTGATGCCTTTCTCTAAGGCGTCTATCTATGGTAATGGTCAGGGTCATAAGCTCCTCTTGGGTAGGGGGCAGTTCTAAACATGACAGCTCATCCTTAATCCCATCAGAGAGCCCTAACCTGAATTGATTCCTGAGCGATAGGTTGTTCCATTGGGAATCCTTTGCCCATTTTTTGAACTCTGTAATGTAGTCCTCTACAACCCTTTTTCTTTGTCTGAGACTGCGCATTGCATTTTCAGCTGTAAGCTGTTTATATGGGTCTTCGTATAGTTGACCCATAGCTGCAAAAAAGTTTTCTAAGGAATTCAAAACATCTTCATTATTTTCAAAAAATGAGTTAGCCCAGTTACGGGGTTCTCCCCTTAAATAGGATATAGTGGTGAGTACTCTGACCCTATCATTGGGGTAGGTATGTGGCTTGAGTGCAAACATCAATAAGCATGCATTTTTTAATTCCCTATAAAGAGACCTATCTCCATAGAATTTCTCGGGGGAACTAACCTGGGGTTCAATTATGGGAACTCTTTTATCCACTACATCCCTAATATAAGCTTTGAGGGTGTCATTCTCTAATTTTAGTGTATTAAGGCCATCTGTTAACAAATCAACCCTTTGTTTTAAAGCTTGCATATTTGCGTTGATCTCTGCTGGGTCCATCTTTCAGTAGGGCTTAGTATTCTGTCACAGTCCTTAGTCTGGAATCTAAAACCACAGACATGTACCAGTGAGGAGTAGAACCACAATTTGCTGAGATCAACATATAAGAGTTAAGTGTAGCAAAAAGATACTGAATACTGCACAGTGCTACTGGGGAAAAGCAGCAGTAAACGTGTATCACCAGGCTGTGATTTAATGTAAAGGGATTTTAGGCTACTTAACCCT
This sequence comes from Bombina bombina, assembly GCF_027579735.1. NCBI lineage: Eukaryota > Metazoa > Chordata > Amphibia > Anura > Bombinatoridae > Bombina > Bombina bombina. The sequence goes on along the minus strand of NC_069510.1, from coordinate 51,556,830 downwards.
ATGTCTGCCACCTGTGCTCTGTATGAGCACTAAAGATTTGCAGGAGGGAGAAATATTGCTGGGTAATCCCTATGTGCATAGTATGCAAGGTATAAGTATTTGAATAACAGAGAGGTATGCATGCGGATCCATAATATATTTATATATAAGCTAGTGCAGGCCTGAATAAGTAAACTTCAGAGTTGTAAAGCTAACTTCCAAGAAAGGCATAGAAAAATGCTAGTTGGTGACTGAGATATCAGAGGTGTAAGTCACCATAATTAGAGCGTGGGGCAGGCACGCGTAGAAACCTTACAGAGACAGGCCTAAGCTTGACTAGGATATGATATATTCGGTAAAGTCATGCAGAATCACATTATACGGTAGTTAGCACTTAGTTTTGGCCTGAGTGAGCGGAGCTCCGTTTGGTTGCAGCGCTGGTATCAGGAGGAAGGAGCAGCAGGCGGATGACGTCACCGCGGAGTGAGAGAGAGCTCCTGGCTTCCGTGTAACTGAGCTGTAGTGAGAGACGAGGTGCAGCTTCTGCTGACAGGAGGAGGATGTGCAATGGACACACAGGAGAGGTGACTGTAAGGTCACAGAGTTGGTAGACTGCAGGAGAAGGAAGGAACACAAGTAGATTGGAGGTATTGAGGGGGATCTCAATATGCGGTAAGCAAAAGAACAGCAGTCGGTAGTGAACAGCGTTCACCCAGAGCATGGGCTAGTTTATCAAAGGCAGAAATGCTTCAATACTAAGCAAAGTAGGTAGGGCCTAGGTCATCTATAAATAGGGTGGAGTTGAGGATGCAGAGATAATCCTTAAAGACACAGTAGAAGATGTGGCATAATGTAGAATTGGATAATAGTCCTGACACTCAGTGTATGGAGGCGATCGGAATCATGGTGTCCTGTATGGATATCATTCCTTTTGCTAGATTCCATCTCAGACCCTTACAGCTGTGCATGCTGAGACAATGGAACGTGACCATTCAGATCTGTCTCAACAGATTGTGCTGGACAACCTGTCGAGAGACTCGCTCTCTTGGTGACTCTGTCCAGATCATCTGTCCCAAGGCACATGCTTCTTGAGACTGTCTTGGGAGATTGTGACTACGGACGCAAGCCTTTCCGGCTAGGGAGCCGTTTGGAGTGCAAAGAGGGCACAAGGACTGTGGACTCAGGAGGAGTCCTCCCTTCCAATCAATATATTAAGACTTCCTCAGCAGGCAGGCAATCCTTTCACCCAGGGGAATGGTCGCTCCACCGAAGTGTTTGCAGAGATATGCAGCTAGAGGGGGACGCCAGAGATAGATCTCATGACAGCCCGCCTCAATACCAAGCTACCCAGGTATGGGTCGAGGTCGAGGGAGGTTCAGACTCATATATCTTTTTCCTCCAATACCGTTTCTCCCTCATGAGAAGCGGTATTTTAGAGCATCCCATCAAGCAGGAGCGAGCATCAGTGATTCTGATTGCTCCATCGTGGCCGCGAAGGACGTGGTTTGCGGATCTGGTGGGGATGTCCTCATCTCCTCAGTGGAGGTTACCTTGTCGCAGAGATCTGCTGAAACAGGGTCCCTTCGTTCATCAAAATCTCGATTCTCTGAGACTGACTGCGTGGAGATTGAACGCTTAGTCTTAGCCGAGATAGGGTTCTCTGAGAGTCTTATTGACACTCTGGTTCAAGCTTGTAAGCCAGTTATTTGTTGTATCTACCATAAAGTGTGGAGGACTTACTTATACTGGTTTGAAGAACGTGGCTTTTCCTGGCATAAGGTTAAGCTTGCCAGAATTTTATCTTTTCTCCAGGATGGACTGGAGAATGGTCTATCTACTAGTTCCCTGAAGGGACAGATATCGGCCCTGTCGGTGTTACTGCACAAAAGATTGGCTGAGCTTCTGGATGTGCCGTCCTTTAAGGCTCTGACTAGGATCAGACCTGTGTTTAGATCTGGGGCTCCGCCTTGGAGCCTAAATTTTGTTCTTAGTGTTTTGCAGCAGGCTCCATTTAAGCCTATGCTGACTGTTGACATTAAATTGTTATATTGGAAGGTTCTTTTTTTGCTGGCTATTGCCTCCACGTGCAGAGTTTCTGGGATTTCTGCTTTGCAACGTGACTCCCCTCATCTTGTTTTTCATGCTGATAAGGCAGTTTTACTCACTAAATTAGGGTTCCTCCCTAAGGTGATGTCGGATCGTAACATTAATCAAGAAATTGTTGTTCCTTCCTTGTGTCCTAATCCTTCTTCAGCTATGTGGTTCGTGCCTTGAAGTTCTATCTTCCGGCTACTAAGGAATTCAGACAATCTTCCTCTTTGTTTTTTATCTATATGGGGAAGTGTAAGATACTTCCCTATCTTTCTGGTTGAGGAGTGTCATCCGCTTAGCTTATGAGACAGCGGGCGACAGCCTCCTGAGAGGATAATGGCTCATTCCACTAGAGCAGTGGCTTCCTCTTGGGCTTTTAGGAACGAAGCCTCTATGGATCAGATTTGTAAGGCAGCTACCTGGTCCTCCTTACACACTTGTTCAAACTTGTAAAATTTAGATGTGTTTGCTTCGGCTGAAGCAGCTTTCGGGAGAAAGGTTTTGCAGGATGTGGTGCCCTCAGAATAGGGTCCGCCTCTTTTTTTTGTTCCCTCACGTTATTCATTCAGTGTCCTCTGGAGCTTGGGTATAGTTTTCCCAACAGTAAGGAATAAAGTTGTGGACTCTCCCTGCCTTATGGAAGGAAAACATAATTTTTGCTTACCAGATAAATTCCTTTCCTTCCTGGCAGGGAGAGTCCACGACTCTCCACGTAATTTATTTTTTGTTGGGCGACTCCGTTGTTATATTATTTCTTCTGGCACTTTTATACCCTGATGTTTCTCCTACTTTTCCTTGTTCCCTCGGCAGAATGACTGGGGGATAGGGGAAGTGGGAGGGATATTTAAGCCTTTGGTTGTGGTGTCTTTGCCTCCTCCTGGTGGTCAGGTGTTGTATTTCCCAACAGGAAGGAATGAAGTTGGGGACTCTCCCTGCCAGGAAGGAAAGGAATTTATCTGGTAAGCATAAATTATGTTTTTTCCGCCTCTCTGGTAACATATGCACAAACACTCATGCCGCTAGGTACTCTCATGTGCTTGTGCACTCACCTTACACAGAACTTTTGAGGAAATGTTTAGAACGTTTTTTTCATGGTTGTTAGATTTTACCAGTCCTGTAATCTGAGGAGGATATGACAGCCCTCGAAAAATATATATATATTGTTTTTTATATGGAGAATTTAAAATGCTAGAAGATGGAAATTTTGTAATAGCAAAGCATAGAATTCCATACAATACCTGCAGCACATGGAAAATCCTGTAGGGGGAGTGATATGTTAGATCAGGGTAAGGCAGAATGTCTACCTGTACCCCTAGAGCAGTTGTGGCGAACCTTGGCACTCCAGATGTTTCAGAACTACATTTCCCATGATGCTAAGGCACTCTGAAGTACAGTCAAGTATCATGGGAAATGTAGTTCTGAAACATCTTGAGCGACAAGGTTCGCCATCACTCCCTTAGAGGCACATTGAGTGAAGGGGCAGAAATGCATGGGGATAAAATGATTCAGTTAGAGAATACGATTTTAAACAACTTTCCGTTTTATTTCTATTGTTCATTGGTTTCCTTTGTTGAAAGAGCAGCAATGCACTACTGGAAGCTAGCTGAACAATCTGGTGAGCCAATGAGAAGAGGCATAAATGTGCAGACAGTATTTATCAGCTAGATCCCAATAATGCACTGCTGCTCCTGAGCCTACCTAGGTATGCTTTTCATCAAAGGATACCAAGGGAACAAAAAAGTAAGAAGAAAATTGTCTTAAAATTGAATGTTTTGTCTGTCCCTTTAATGCATCACTTCCAGTGTCATAAAATCCTGTTTTTATTTTTTTTAATATCGATGTTTAACTTCCCTTATTGCTTTTGCTATTGGTCTTATTTCTGACATGTGTAACTTTTTCTGAGCCCCTGTCATATGTAATCCATAGTTCTTGCCCCAGTAACCTTAAAGGGACATAAAACTCAATTTTTTTCTTTCATGATTCAGATAGAATATACAATTTTAAACAACTTTCAAATTTACTTATATTATAAAATTTTCTTTGTTATCTTGTTATTCTTTGTTGAAAAGCAGGACTGTAAGTTAAAGGGACAGTCTACACTAGAATTGTTATTGTTTAAAAAGATAGATAATGCCTTTATTACCTATTCCCCAGCTTTGCATAACCAACACAGTTATATTAATATACTTTTTACCTCTGTGATTGTCTTGTATCTAAGCCTCTGCAGACTGACCCTTATCTCAGTGCTTTTGACAGACATGCAGTTTAGCCAATCAGTGCAGACTCCTAAATAACTCCACGGGAGTGAGCACAATGTTATCTATATGACACACATGAACTAGCGCTGTCTAACTGTGAAAAACTTTCAAAATGCTCTGAACTAAAAGGCGGTTTTCAACGGTTTAGAAATCAGTTTGAGCCTAACTAGGTTTAGATTTTCAAAAATACCACCAAGGGAACAAAGCAAATTTAATGATAAAAGTAAATTGGAAAGTTGTTTAAAATTGCATGTCCTATCTGAATCATGAATTTAATTTTGTCTTGACTGTCCCTTTAAGGAGTTTGCACGTTTTTAGCACTATGGCAGCAGTTTTGCAACTGCAAGAGCACTAGATGGCAGCATTGTTTCCTGTCATGTAGTTCTCCAGACTTGTGCACGCTACCTATCAACAAAGAATAACATGAGAACAAAGTAAATCTGATAATAGAAGTAAATAGGAAAATATCTTAAAATTGTATTCTCTATGTGAATCATGAAATATTAAATTTGGGTTTCATGTCCCTTTATCTTCTATGTCCCCCACTGCAATTATTCCTAACCGTTACTTTACCTAACTGCAATTAATCCTAACTACTACCTTCCCCACTGCAATTAATATTAAACATCACTTCCTCTCACTGCAATTAATCCTAACTGCTACAACTACAGCAACAATTAATCATAGCCGCTACCTCATGTCACTACAATTAATCATAACTACTACTTCCCCTTACTGCAATTATTCCTAACCGTACCCACACACTGCAATTATTCCTAATTACTTCCTTCCCTTCTTACAATTAATCCTAACCATCCCCACCCACTACAATTTTTCCTTACTACTTCCTTCCCTTCCTACAATTAATCCTAACCGTACCCACACACTGCAATTATTCCTTACTACTTCCCTTGTTACAATTAATCCTAACCATCTGCCCACACTGCAATTATTCCTAATTACTTCCTTCCCTTCTTACAATTAATCCTAACCATACACACACACTGCAATTATTCCTAATTACTTCCTTCCCTTCTTACAATTAATCCTAACCATCCCCACCCACTACAATTTTTCCTAATTCCTTCCCTTGTTACAATTAATCCTAACCGTACCCACACACTGCAATTATTCATAACTACTTCCTTCCCTTCTTACAATTAATCCTAACCATCTGCCCACACTGCAATTATTCCTAATTATTTCCTTCCCTTCTTACAATTAATCCTAACCATACCCACACACTACAATTAATCCTAATACTTCCTCCCCTTGTTACAATTATTCCTAATTACTTCCTTCCCTTGTTACAATTAATCCTAACCGTCCCCCCACAATGCAATTATTCCTAATTACTTCCTCCCTTTGTTACAATTATTCCTAATTACTTCCTCCCCTTGTTACAATTATTCCTAATTACTTCCTCCACTTGTTACAATTATTCCTAATTACTTCCTTCCCTTGTTACAATTATTCCTAATTACTTCCTCCCCTTGTTACAATTAATGCTAACCATCCCCCCGCACTGCAATTATGCCTAATTACTTCATTCCCTTGTTACAATTAATCCTAACCATTTCCTCCACTATAATTAATACTGAATTCTACTTTATGCATTGCAATGAACCCTAGCCACATGCTTCTACAATGCAATCTGAAATTAACCCTAACCACAATCTCCAATTCACTACAATGTATCCTAACTACAACCTCCAATCACCACAATTGATCCTCCACTTTGTTCAATCCAAACATTTACCTTCCCCACTGCAAAGGGGGAGAGAGCTCTGCATTATGTAACTTTATATTAATGAAGGAGCGGTCACTGTACAAATACATTTTATGGCTGTATAACTCGGCAATGTTTGCAGAAAAAAGTTGATCATTTACATGTCTTTTATTACTAACAGACACCTGACACATTTCTGTTTGCATAGTGACTTTTGTCTTTGGTTTAGCTATGAAAAACAGATAATTCACTTCATATAATCCTTAAATGGATATTAAACAGTGTTGCTTTAGTAAGAAATAAATATGTATACATATTACAAACTGATTACTTGTAGCCACTGCCCTCAGGGAACTAAAAGAGCTGATATGTTTAAAACTTAGGTTTCTTTCTGCCTTTTCTGAGCATGAGCGAATCTGACTCTCTGTTAATCTAGTATGCACTTAATAGTAAACCAGCTCGTTACTCTAGAAGATTTATGACTTTAAGCTAGATAAGCCTTCCTGTAGAGACTACAGCCTCCTTGTATGGCCGTGACAGGAAGTAATGAACACTGCGCAAATAAAGTTTTAAAAAAAATCAATAAAAGATAATAATCAATTTAAAATTATAAATGCATAGAAACATAGAATTTGACAATAGATAAGAACCAAAAAGTTTTTGGGCCAGATTACAAGTGGAGCACTAATTAATGCAACACCCTACTCACGCGCAAATGCGATCGCATATTCTCAAGTGCGCTAATCCGACATGAAAATTTGAATATTTCACATTCCAATGTTCTTCACATACAGGAATATATTCTATTGATTCATAAATGCATATTTATACATATATCTGATAGAATTTTGGTACAATATATATTTATACCTATATACAACCACAGCCAAAAAATATTGGCACCCCTACATTTCTGTCAGATAATGCACCACTTCGCCCAGAAAATTGTTGCAATTACAAATGTTTAGACATTCTCATGTTTATTTTATTTGTTTGTATTGGTTTGACACAAAAAAAGTGGAGAGAAAAAAAGCCAAATCTGACACATTCCACGCAAAACTCCAAAAATGGACTGGACAAAATTATTGGCAAAAAAGCATGGACAATCTCAAGGTTACAAGTCCATCTCCAGAGATCTTAATGTTCCTGTGTCCACTGTGCACAATATTGTCAAGAAGTTTACAGCCCATGGCACTGTAGCTAATCTCCTTGGACGTGGACAAAAGAGAAAAATTGATCAAAGATTGCAACAAAGGATTGTTCGAATGGTGGATAAAGAACCTCAATCAACTTCCAGACAAATTCAAGCTGACCTTCAGGCACAGGGTACAAATGTGTCAGCTCGCACTATATGTCGCCAACTGAATGAAAAGGGACGCTATGGTAGGAGACCCAGGTGGACCCCACTGCTGACACAGAAACATAAAAAAGCCAGAATGGAGTTTGCCAAAACTTAGCTGAGGAAGCCAAAATCCTTTTGGGAGAATGTGCTGTGGGCAGGCAAAACAAAATTACAGCTGTTTGGTAAAGCCCATCATTCTACTGTTTTCAGAAAAAGAAATGAGGCTTTTAAAGAAAAGAATACAGTCCCTACAGTCAAACTGTAAGACTCGTGGGATACTCCTCTATCAGACCGAACTCGGCCAGTAGTCTTGTTATCGAGCCGGAAAGATAGGCAATATCCCAGAGCAGAGAGTATCAGGCAAATGAGGAGAGCGGCACTCACCACAGGCTGGACAACACAAGGCAAATAGGCAGACATGTTCCGGCAACAGAAAGTCAGGCCAGTAATTGTTAACCAGGTAGCAAAGTGAGACAGGCAGGGTTCAGCAACAAGGAGTCAGTCCAGCATGTTAGGGAATAACCAAGTAGCGTAGTGAGACAGGCAGGGTTCAATAACAAGGATCAGTCCAGCAGATAAGGGGTTAACCAGGTAGAGTAGTAAGACAGGCAAGGTTTCAGCAGCAAAGTATCAGTCTAGCAGTTTAGGGGTTAACCAGGTAGCGTAGTAAGACAGGCAAGGGTTCAGCAACAAAATATCAGTTCAGCAGACGATCTGTCACCCCCAGGAGCACAAGAAGTAGTAACTAACTTGGGCAGTGACTGATCGTCTGCTGCCCGTTTAAATAGACAGAGGATTGAGGCCACAGGATCGGCCAGCATCAGGAGCGTGCGTCGATGACGTCAGCCCCGCATGCATCCAGAGCCGACAGCCCTAGGCAACGGCGCAGCGTGACACAAACATGGTGGAGGTTCACTGATGTTTTGGGGTTGCTTTGCTGCTTCAGGCACTGTCTTGACTCTGTGCATAGCATTATGAAATCTAAAGACTACCAAAGAATTCTGTGGTGCAATGTAGGGTCCAGTATCAAAAAGTTGGGTCTTACAGCAGGACAATGACCCAAAGTACACGTCAAAAAAACACCCAGAAATGGTTTAAGACAATGTGCTGGAGAGTACTGAACTGGCCAGCAATGAGTCCAGATCTCAATCCCATAGAGCACCTGTGGAGAGATCAAAACAGAAGTTGGGAAAAGGAACCCTTCCAATCTGAGAGACCTGGAGCAGTTGGCAAAAGAAGAGTGGTCCAAAATTCCAGTAGAGAGTTGTAAGAAACTCGTTGATGGTTACATGAAGCAATTGATTTCAGTTATTTTTTTCCAAGGGGTGTGCTACCAAATATTAAATTGAGGGTGACAATAATTTTATACAGTCCATTTTTGGAGTTTTGCGTGGAATATGTCAGATTCTGTTTGTTTTTTTTCTCCACTTTTTTTTGTGTCATTCCAATACAAACAAAATTCATAAACATGAGAATGCATTAATATTTGTAATTGCAACAATTTTTCAGGGCAAAGTGGTGCATTATCTGACAGAAATGCAGGTGTGACAATATTTTTGGCCATGACTATATATACATGAGTATATATTGGTATAGATATATACAGTACATTTAGGAATATCTATTTAAAATACATTGAAAATTTTCTGCTATGTGCAGAACATTGGAATGTGAAATATTTACAGTAAATGCACAGTATAACACTTCATTAAATATGAATATTGCATAAATATGATTTTACATGTTTTCCTCCACTTAAATGCAAAGGGCTCCAATGCACTTACATATATGTATACATATGTATGTATGTGTTTATAGGTCTTTAAATACATATATACACATTTAAATATATATGTATGCACACACAGATACACACACACACACATATATATATATATATATATATATATATATATATATATATAGCCTTGTCAATCTCTCCTGGATCCCCTTTCTGTGTAGTGTCCAATTGTTCAGGGGTATGGGAGGAAGGGGGGATCGTACTATTGGTTTTAACAACTTTCTAATTTACTTCTATTATCTAATTTGCTTCATTCTCTCGATATACTTTGTTTAAAAGCATATCTAGATAGGATCAGTAGGTGCTGATTGGTTGCTGCACATAGATGTCTTGTGTGATTGGCTCACCCCTGTGCATTGATATTTCTTCAACAAAGGATATCTAAAGAATGAAGCAAATTAGATATTAGAAGTAAATTGGAATGTTGTTTAAAATTGTATTCTCTTGTTGAATCATGAAATAATTTTTTGGGTTTAGTGTCCCTTTAAGCTTACGAGTTGGCCTATATTTGGTTCAGCACCTGGGTACAACTTGCAGATTGGTGGTTAAATATACAAACCAATCAGCAAGCGCTATCCAGGGTGCTAAACCAAAAATGGGCCGGCTCGTAAGCTCACATTCCTGCTTTTTCAAATAAAGATACAAAAAGAACAAAGAAAAATTGATAATAGGAGTAAGTTAGAAAGTTGCTTAAAATTGCTGCTATATCTGAATCATGAAAGGAAAAAAAATTGGGTTCAGTATCCCTTTAAGATTGTGACCCTTTGTTTTGACATTTGTTTTTTTGTGGAAAATGCTTTCAGCTTCCACTTTATTAAGTCCCTTCATATATTTGAAGGTTTCTATCATGTCACCTGAGGAGGAGAGGGGTACGCCGGTCCCGCAAAACTTGCCCCCCCCCTCCACGACGGAGCGAGGGAGAGAAGGGGTGTAGGGCCGCGGGAAGCCCCGCGTGGCCCGTCCGTCCCCCCCTCCTCCGCATAAATGTTTTGTAGATGATCTATTTATAAAGCACATAAAGTTTTTTTTATTTTTTTGTTTTAAAATGTATAGTTTTGCTTATTTTTAAATAACATTGCTCTGGTTTTCAGACTCTTAACCAAGCCCTAAAGCTTTATGAGAATACTGTCATATACCTACTCCAGCCTGCTCCTGTTTGTGTAAAGGGTCTTTTCATATGGGGGGAGTGTCTTATTTCCCACTTGTAGTGAGCTTTCCAGATACCTTTTCAGCAGAGCTAAACTGAGAGCTTCTAAGTAAGTTTTAAACCGTTTTATACTGGATTTTTATATCAGTATCTGTGCATCGTATTCTTTATAGTAGTTTCTATTACATGCAATTATATGAAAATTGGTCTATACTGTCCCTTTAAGTGTAAGCCACTGCTTAGTGATTTTTGATTACAACAAGGAAAGATACCGTTTTATATCCCTTTAAGAGAACAATGGCATTGAGGCCAATAGTGCACATAAATACTAATGATGAGTCACTGCAGACTATTACATTTTATGATGCAGCAACAGTTCAAAAACCTGGCAAGAAAAAAGCAAAAGAGCACAGAGCGTAAAGGTGAGAATCTCATCTCCTACTTCCTGTTCCTGCCTTTGTTTATCTCATAACTTCCCTCCTGGCTCTGAATAGAGCACATGTTCTTGAAAAAAAAAATCAGTTGGCACCTGTGTGGGTGAGAAAATCTACACAAATGACTGGGGTTATATAGCACTTCCTGCACTATTGTAATGACCCTATATTAGGGGAAATCTGACAGTTCAGTGACTTAGATTTATGTGATTGGAGATGAAAGCAAGATGATTTATTGGTTAAAGGGATATGAAACCCAAATTCATTAAAGGGACATAATACTCATATGCTAAATCACTTGAAACTGATGCAGTATAACTGTAAAATGTTGACAGGAAAATATCACCTGAGTATCTCTATGTAAAAAAGGAAAATATTATACCTCACAATTTACTAAGCTCAGCAGAGTAAGTTCTGTGTAAAAAGTTATACTCAGCTGCTGCCCAGCTGCAGGTAAAAAAAAAAAGAATGAAGAAATGAACAGCAGCCAATCAGCATCAGCAGTGCTGAGGTCATGAACTCTTTAACTGTTATCTCATGAGATTTCACTTAACTCTTGTGAGATTTCATAGTAAACTTCCTTAAACTGAATAGGGAAATAACATGAGAGTGCACGAGGCTCACTCCCTTAGCTGTCCCGGGACAGACATACTGATTTGCTGCTTAAAAGTCCTTTACAATGGGATGTGGCTACTGAGGAATTTTTGAGGTAAAATATCTTTCTTTTTTACATAGAGATGTTCAGGTGATATTTTCTAGTCAGCTTATTACAGCTATGCTGCATCACTTTCAAGTGTTTCAACATTTGGGTATCATGTCCCTTTAATATTTTTGTGATTCAGAGTATATAATTTTTTCTAAAAGTTTCCAATTTACTTCTATTATCAAATTTGCTTTGTTCCCATGTTATTCTTTGTTGAAGAGATTCCTAGGTAGGCATCTGGTGCACTCCATGGCCTCTATTTAAGAAAGTCTGGCGGACCTGATCCGACAGTGCGGATCAGGTCCGCCAGACTTCGCTGAATACGGAGAGCAATACGCTCTCCGTATTCAGCATTGCACCAGCAGCTCACAAGAGCTGCTGGTGCAACGCCGCCCCCTGCAGACTCACTGCCAATCTACCGCCAGCAGGGGGGTGTCAATCAACCCGATCGTACTCGATCGGGTTGAATTCTGGCGATGTCTGTCCGCCTGCTCAGAGCAGGCGGACAGGTTATGGAGCAGCGGTCTTTGTGACCGCTGCTTCATAACTGCTGTTTCTGGTGAGCCTGCAGGCTCGCCAGAAACATGGGGCATTAAGCTCCATTCGAAGCTTGATAGATAGGCCCCCATGACAGGAAATAGTGCTGCCATCTAGTGCTCTTGCAAATGGATAACATTCTTGCAGAACTATTGCCAGATAGTACTCCAGACATTTGCACGCTCCTCAGCTTATGTCGCTGCTTTTCAATAAACAATACCAAGAGAACGAAGAACAATTGATAATATAAGTCAATTAGAAAGTTGTTTAAAATCACGTGCTCTATCTGAATCACAAAAGAATATTTTTAGATTTCATGTCCCTTTAAATACACCAAGCTTTCATCTCATCTCCATTTTCAGATTCACTTACATGAAGATGAATAATGAATTTTGATAACCTGCTAAACAAAAACGTACAATAGATTGGTTAACACCATGTTATTGTTTTCACACCTGTGCCTGCAGCTCTCTACAGAGCCGTTTTCTTATTTTAACCCCGTACAGGTTGTAGAAGCTCTGCATCTTCATACTGATCACCGCCATCTTGGAGATCATGTAGTATTCTTGCGCCCGGTGACACAACTGTTGAACATTCACAGATCAGCAATGTTGCCGGTGTTCTGTGGAAATTAGCAAGGACTGATTTTATACTTAGTCGACCTAACCATGGGCGAGATTACATATACGGCGCAAGGCTTCACTGCAAGCGCTGAAGCCCGAGCCGCCCGTAATTTCACCTCATACTTTGGGGTATTACATAAACCCCGCCAGCAGTTCATAAAGTGCCGTAAGTCAGATAAACTAGTGATGTCCAGAAATGAGCGTAAATACAAATTTCTGGAGTCTCCAGTGACTTACGGCACTTTAGATACTGACGGCGCCTAAGAAAATAAAAAAAAACATAAAATCTCCCGTAAAAGTCTAACACGTCTCCCAAAAATTAACCAGACACGTAAAAACCACTATATCCGGCATCAAACCCACATCAGAACTAATAATAAAAATATTAACCCCTAAACCGACAACCCCCCACAACGCAATATGCCTAATTATACTATTAACCCCTAAATCCGCAATTCACCCACATCACGATCTACCTAATAAAAGTATTAACCCCTAAATCCGCCAACCCCAACATTGCAAACTACCTATTAAAACTATTAACGCCTAATCGGCAATTAACCCACAACGCAATAAACCTATTAAACTATTAACCCCTAATCCGCCAAACCCACACAACACAATAATGCTAATAAATCTATTAACCCCTAAACCGCCAAAGCCCAAAACGCAAATAACCAATCACTAAGCCCCCTAACCTAACACCTAAATTAACCCCATTACATAAATTAAAATAAAACTAAATTACAATTAAAATAAAACATTACTACTAAAAATAAAAAAAACTAAGTTTAAATTAAGCTAAAATTACAGAAAATAAAAAAGCTAAAATTACAGAAAATAATAACAAAATAATCAAAAATAAAAAAATTATACCTAATCCCTATGAAAATAAAAAATGCCCCCAAAATAAAAACACTCCCTAATCTAATACTTAAGTACCAATAGCCCTTAAAAGGGCCTTTCGAAGGGCATTGCCCTAAGTTAAACAGCTCTTTTCCTTTAAAAAATACTAAGTCCCCCCTCAAACAGTAAAAAACCCCCACCCACCAAACCCCCTAAAATAATAAAAACTAACACTAAAAAAACCTAAACTACCCATTGCCCCTAAAGGGGCATTTGTATGGGCATTTTTACATTTCTGCAGTGTTTGTGTTTAGCTGTAATTTTCCTCTTACTGATTTACTGTACCCACACATATTATAAACCGTTTTTCTCGCCATTAAATGGACTTTCTAAAGATACTATTATTTTCATCATATCTTATAAACTACGATTAAAAAAATTATAAAATATGAGGAAAAATGGAAAAAACACACTTTTTCTAACTTTGACCTCCAAAATCTGTTACACATCTACAACCACCAAAAAACACCCATGCTAAATAGTTTCTAAATTTTGTCCTGAGTTGAGAAATACCTAATATTTACATGTTTGCTTTTTTTGCAAGTTATAGGGCAATAAGTACAAGTAGCACTTTGCTATTTCCAAACCACTTTTTTTCAAAATTAGCGATAGTTACATTGGAACACTGATATCTGTCAGGAATCCCTGAATATCCCTTGACATGTATATATATTTTAGAAGACAACCCAAAGTATTGATCTAGGCCCATTTTGTTATATTTCATGCCACCATTTCACCGCCAAATGCGATCAAATTAAAAAAAACGTAAAATTTTTCACAATTTTAGGTTTCTCACTGAAATTATTTACAAACAGCTTGTGCAGTTATGGCACAAACATGGTTGTAAAAGCTTCTCTGGGATCCCTTTGTTCAGAAATAGCAGACATATATGGCTTTGGCATTGCTTTTTGGTAATTAGAAGGCCGCTAAATGCCGCTGCGCACCACACGTATATTATGCCGAGCAGTGAAGGGGTTAATTAGGTATCTTGCCGGGTTAATTTTAGCTTTAGTGTAGAGATCAGCCTCCCACCTGACACATCCCACCCCCTGATCCCTCCCAAACAGCTCTCTTCCCTCCCCCACCCCACAATTGTCACCGCCATCTTAAGTACTGGCAGAAAGTCATGTTTTTTGTTTGTTTTTTTTATTTAAAAACTTATTCTACTGTGTAGTATCCCCCCTTAGCCCCCAACCTCCCTGATCCCCCCCCCCCAAACAGCTTTCTAACCCTCCCCCTCTACCTTATTGGGAGCCATCTTGGGTACAAGGCAGACAGTTTGCCTAAAAATACGTTATTTTTTATAATAAATTTAAAAATTTCTGTAGTGTAGCTGCCCCCCCTTAATATCCAACCCCCCACCCCCTCCAGATCTCTTAGCCAAAAATTCCCGCCCTTCACAGTCCTTTCCCCCACCGTATGGCATAAATGTATTGTTTCATAGTGTAGTGTTCCCACCCGCTCCCGCCCCTGTGCATACGCCTGCCCGTGTGCGCGCCCCCGGCGGCCCCGCACGCGATCCCGCCCACCTCTGGTACGTACCCTACCATCGATGGCCACCCACCCGCCTCCCACACCGGCTCCCACCCTCCAACGATTGATGGCCAATGCAGAGAGGGCCACATAGTGGCTCTCTCTGCATCGGGTGGCTAAGCAATGTTATTGCAGGATGCCTCAATATCGAGACATCACTGCAATAACATTACGTACAGGGTACGTCCTTGGCCGTTAAGGACCTAGTTTTGTAGGACGTACCCTGTATGTCGTTGGTCTTTAAGGGGTTAAAAAAAGCCTAACTCTAACCCCCAAATAGGTATTCACGGTTCCTTAAGTCCGGTGGTGAAGTATTTTTCCAAGCGGCGACCAGTTCCTGAAGTCCGGCGGTGAAGTCTTCTTCCAAGCAGCGACCTCTTCTATCTTCATCCAGGACCGCAGAACTGAAGACCGGCGACCGTGGAACTGAAGACCGGCGACCACAGAGCCATGGAGCATGGAGGATCCTCTTCGTACGATCGCTGCCGTACAATAAATAGTAAATTCAAGGTACGCGATTAAAAATGGCGTCCCTTGAATTCTTATTGGGTGATTTGATTCTTCAAGTAAA
Source organism: Bombina bombina (assembly GCF_027579735.1). Classification (NCBI taxonomy): domain Eukaryota; kingdom Metazoa; phylum Chordata; class Amphibia; order Anura; family Bombinatoridae; genus Bombina; species Bombina bombina. Next base: position 51,541,176 of record NC_069510.1, on the reverse strand, counting down.
CGTATTCCCCATAGAGGTCAATGGAGCAAAAAAAGTGGTGGGGAAACCAACTCCCTACTCGCACGCAAACCGAACGAGAAATATCAATATTTCACATTCCAATATTCTTCACATCGCAGAATAAGTTCTATTTATTTATAAATACATATTTCTACATATATCTGATAGTATTTTGGTACAATATATATCTGTGTATATATATATATATATATATATATATATATATATATGAAGGTACAAGGATTAAAACAGCGCCTATATATCCTCTAAGGCATAGGATATGTACAACAATGTGGATGGAAAAAATAATAAACAAGATAGTTCAATATAAGTCCTTAAAGTGTATTTAGTCCGTGGTATATCTCCAACATGCAGTTGCTATGAAGTAATGGATGGTATATAATACCCTTACCAGATATTACCCCAATCTGATGAGGTAAGTATGCCGCACTGGGGGTGTGTAGGTTCTTAGATCTTCTCCTTGTATCCAGTGAGATGGCTATTTCGGTTTTCGTTAGCCTCCTGGAGTATGCAGGGATGTGCTTCTGATGGTAGATGTATCCCTTGAGCTTCCTGTAGATTAGTGGTTAGCCTCTTGGAGTACTTCTTCTGTCTTGGTATAAACTTTACTCAGGCTGTAGATAGTATGAGCAGAGGGAGACCGCTCTGAGTAAAGTTTATACCAAGACAGAAGAAGTACTCCAAGAGGCTAACCACTAATCTACAGGAAGCTCAAGGGATACATCTACCATCAGAAGCACATCCCTGCATACTCCAGGAGGCTAACGAAAACCGAAATAGCCATCTCACTGGATACAAGGAGAAGATCTAAGAACCTACACATACCCCCAGTGCGGCATACTTACCTCATCAGATTGGGGTAATATCTGGTAAGGGTATTATATACCATCCATTACTTCATAGCAACTGCATGTTGGAGATATACCACGGACTAAATACACTTTAAGGACTTATATTGAACTATCTTGTTTATTATTTTTTCCATCCACATTGTTGTACATATCCTATGCCTTAGAGGATATATAGGCGCTGTTTTAATCCTTGTACCTTCATTTACTTTTACTGTCTGAGGTGACATATCTCATCCAGTATTTGTCTTATATAGCTGCCACTATATCCTACCCATTCTTGACTAGCGCCTACTACAGAGTAACGCTTGTATCTACTCAGAATACTGAGTGGACACATTCTACTTGCACTTTTATATATATATATATGATTATATATATAAATATATATATATATATATATATATATATAGGTATAGATATATACAGATATAAATAACAAAATAACAAGAGTTTTGCATTAAACAATGATATATTTTTATTGGACTAACTATACAGGGAGTGCAGAATTATTAGGCAAATGAGTATTTTGACCACATCATCCTCTTTATGCATGTTGTCTTACTCCAAGCTGTATAGGCTCGAAAGCCTACTACCAATTAAGCATATTAGGTGATGTGCATCTCTGTAATGAGAAGGGGTGTGGTCTAATGACATCAACACCCTATATCAGGTGTGCATAATTATTAGGCAACTTCCTTTCCTTTGGCAAAATGGGTCAAAAGAAGGACTTGACAGGCTCAGAAAAGTCAAAAATAGTGAGATATCTTGCAGAGGGATGCAGCACTCATAAAATTGCAAAGCTTCTGAAGCGTGATCATCGAACAATCAATCGTTTCATTCAAAATAGTCAACAGGGTCGCAAGAAGCGTGTGGAAAAACCAAGGCGCAAAATAACTGCCCATGAACTGAGAAAAGTCAAGCGTGCAGCTGCCAAGATGCCACTTGCCACCAGTTTGACCATATTTCAGAGCTGCAACATCATTGGAGTGCCCAAAAGCACAAGGTGTGCAATACTCAGAGACATGGCCAAGGTAAGAAAGGCTGAAAGACGACCACCACTGAACAAGACACACAAGCTGAAATGTCAAGACTGGGCCAAGAAATATCTCAAGACTGATTTTTCTAAGGTTTTATGGACTGATGAAATGAGAGTGAGTCTTGATGGGCCAGATGGATGGGCCCGTGGCTGGATTGGTAAAGGGCAGAGAGCTCCAGTCCGACTCAGACGCCAGCAAGGTGGAGGTGGAGTACTGGTTTGGGCTGGTATCATCAAAGATGAGCTTGTGGGGCCTTTTCGGGTTGAGGATGGAGTCAAGCTCAACTCCCAGTCCTACTGCCAGTTTCTGGAAGACACCTTCTTCAAGCAGTGGTACAGGAAGAAGTCTGCATCCTTCAAGAAAAACATGATTTTCATGCAGGACAATGCTCCATCACACGCGTCCAAGTACTCCACAGCGTGGCTGGCAAGAAAGGGTATAAAAGAAGAAAATCTAATGACATGGCCTCCTTGTTCACCTGATCTGAACCCCATTGAGAACCTGTGGTCCATCATCAAATGTGAGATTTACAAGGAGGGAAAACAGTACACCTCTCTGAACAGTGTCTGGGAGGCTGTGGTTGCTGCTGCACGCAATGTTGATGGTGAACAGATCAAAACACTGACAGAATCCATGGATGGCAGGCTTTTGAGTGTCTTTGCAAAGAAAGGTGGCTATATTGGTCACTGATTTGTTTTTGTTTTGTTTTTGAATGTCAGAAATGTATATTTGTGAATGTTGAGATGTTATATTGGTTTCACTGGTAAAAATAAATAATTGAAATGGGTATATATTTGTTTTTTGTTAAGTTGCCTAATAAGTATGCACAGTAATAGTCACCTGCACACACAGATATCCCCCTAAAATAGCTATAACTAAAAACAAACTAAAAACTACTTCCAAAACTATTTAGCTTTGATATTAATGAGTTTTTTGGGTTCATTGAGAACATGGTTGTTGTTCAATAATAAAATTAATCCTCAAAAATACAACTTGCCTAATAATTCTGCACTCCCTGTACATTTATAAGTAGACAAGTTTTCAGAAGTGTTCCTTCCTTTTTTCAAGTCTGAAGCAATACTGACCAATTCAATAGAATTTATAAATGCCATTGAATTGGTCAGTATTGCTTCAGACTTGAAAAAGGAAGGAACACTTACAAAAGCTTGTCTACTTATAAATGGATATTTAGTCCAATAAAAAAGTACTGTTGTTTAATGCAATACTCTTGTTATTTTGTTATCTAAATCACTGGACTAACACGGCTACTCCAATCAACGTCAGATATAAATAAGAATATCTGTTTAAAAATACTTAGGACATATTCCCCTAGGTGAAGAACATTGGAATGTGAAATATTTACTGTAAATACACAGCCTAACTCTTTATTAAATAAGAATAATGCATACATATGATTTTACATGTTTTCATATACTTCACTGCAAAGGGCTCTAATGCACTTATATATATGTCTATATGTGTGTACATATGTATGTATGTGTTTATACGTGTATATATGTCTATAAATACATATATACTCTTATAAATACATAAACATATGTACACACACATATACAGTATCCCACAAAAGTGAGTACACCCTTCACATTTTTGTAAATATTTTATTATATCTTTTAATGTGACAACACTGCAGAAATGACACTTTGCTACAATGTAAAGTAGTGAGTGTACAGCCTGTATAACGGTGTAAATTTGCTGTCCCCTCAAAATAACTCAACACACAGCCATTAATGTCTAAACCATTAGCAACAAAAGTGAGTACACCCCTAAGTTGAAATGTCCAAATTGGGCCCAATTAGCCATTTTCCCTCCCCGATGTCATGTGACTCATTAGTTTTACAAGGTCTCAGTTGTGAATGGGGAGCAGGTGTGTTAAATTTTGTGTTATTGCTCTCACACTCTCTCATACTGGTCACTGGAAGTTCAACATGGCACCTCATGGCAAAGAACTCTCTGAGGATCTGAAAAAAAGAATTGTTGCTCTACGTAAAGATGGCATAGGCTATAAGAAGATTGCCAAGACCCTGAAACTGAGCTGCAGCACGGTGGGCAAGACCATACAGCGGCTTCACAGGACAGGTTCCACTCAGAACAGGCCTCACCATGGTCGACCAAAGAAGTTGAGTCCACATGCTCAGCGTCATATCCAGAGATTGTCTTTAAGAAATAGACGTATGAGTGCTGCCAGCATTGCTGCAGAGGTTGAAGGGGTAGGGGGTCAGCCTGTCAGTGCTCAGACCATACACCGCACACTGCATCAAATTGGTCTGCATGGCTGTCGTCCCAGAAGGAAGCCTCCTCTAAAGATGATGCACAAGAAAGCCCGAAAACAGTTTGTTGAAGACAAGCAGACTAAGGACATGGATTACTGAAACCATGTCCTGTGGTCCAATGAGACCAAGATAACCTTATTTGGTTCAGATGGTGTCAAGCGTGTGTGGTAGCAACCAGGTCAGGAGTACAAGTGTGGCTTGCCTACAGTCAAGCATGGTGGTGGGAGTGTCATGGTCTGGGTCTGCATGAGTGCTGCCAGCACTGGGGAGCTACAGTTCATTGAAGTAACCATGAATGCCAACATGTACTGTGAAATACTGAAGCAGAGCATGATCCCCTCCCTTCGATAACTGGGCTGCAGGGCAGTATTCCAACATGATAACGACCCCAAACACACCTCCAAGACGACCACTGCCTTGCTAAAGAAGCTGAGGGTAAAGGTGATGGACTGGCAAAGCATGTCTCAAGACCTAAAGCCTATTGAGCATCTGTGGGGCATCCTCAAACAGAAGGTGGGGGAGCGCAAGGTCTCTAAGATCCACCAGCTCTGTGATGTCATCATAGAGGAGTGGAAGAGGACTCCAATGGCAACCTGTGAAGCTCTGGTGAACTCCATGTTCAAGACGGTTAAGGCAGAGCTGGAAAATAATGGCGGTCACACAAAATATTGACACCTTGGGCCCAATTTGGACATTTCCACTTAGGGGTGTACTCACTTTTGTTGCCAACAGTTTAGACATTAATGGCTGTGTGTTGAGTTATTTTGAGGGGACAGCAAATTTACACTGTTATAAAGGCTGTACACTCACTACTTTACATTGTAGCAAAGTGTAATTTCTTCAGTGTTGTCACATGTAAAGATATATTTAAATATTTACAAAAATGTGAGTGGTGTACTCACTTTTGTGAGATACTGCGTGTGTGTGTGTTTATATATATATATATATATATATAAAATAAAGCCCACAAAGAATCAAATAATAGCATCAGCACTGCTTTATGTAAAACACCCTTATCTGCTTGAGATATATACAGTATCTCACAATATTGAGTACACCCCTCACATTTTTGTAAATATTTTATTATATCTTTTCATGTGACAACACTGAAGAAATGACACTTTGCTGCAATGTAAAGTAGTGAGTGTACAGCGTGTATAACAGTGTAAATTTGCTGTCCCCTCAAACACACAGCCATTAATGTCTAAACCGTTAGGAATAAAAGTGAGTACACCCCTAAGTGGAAATGTCCAAATTAGGCCCGAAGTGTCAATATTTTGTTTTGCCACCATTATTTTCCAGTACTGCCTTAACCCTCTTGGGCATGAAGTTCACCAGAGCTTTACAGGTTGCCACTGGAGTCCTCTTCCACTCCTCCATGACAACATCACAGCGCTGGTGGATGTTAGAGACCTTGCACTCCCCCACCTTCCATTTGAGGATGCCCCACAGATGCTCAATAGGGTTTAGGTCTGGAGACATGCTTGGCCAGTCCATCACCTTTACAGTCAGCTACTTTAGAAAGGCAGTGGTAGTCTTGGAGGTGTGTTTGGGGGCGTTATCATGTTGGAATACTGCCCTTCGGCCCAGTCTACGAAGGGAGGGGATCATGCTCTGCTTCAGTATGTCACAGTACATGTTGGCATTCATGGTTCCCTCAATGAACTGTAGCTCCCCAGTGCCGGCAGCACTCATGCAGGCCCAGACCATGAAACTCCCATCACCATGCTTGACTGTAGGCAAGACTGTCACACAGTATGAAAGAATGGCTGTGTTAGCTGATCCACTCAGAGTCTGGGATATGTGGACCTCAACTGCAGTATTACCTTAAATCTTTTGAGATGTGTTTTGCTTTAAGAGGTAGCAATTAAAAGGTATTTGTCATCATATCTTGGTTCCAGGAGTTATAAGATGTTTAATCCTGTACAGCCTGTTACTGCTGGTAAAGAAGTTAATTAGAACGTTTTTGTGAAAGCAGTAATGTCCTTTTTTTATACTGTGGCAGAAGAGCTCTGTGTTCTGCAGCTGTGTTCGAGCTGCTGCGAGATAGATACGAAACTGAACAGAGTGTGCTGACGTCATCTAAGAGGGTGTGCTGGAGGCTGGAACAACTGAAAGCATGTGCATCACAGTTTAGATGACGTACTGGAGGGGGTGGAGCCAGCGGCTCGATACGGCTTTGAATATTAATACACAAACAGTTCAAATAATAAGGTTGGTACCTTTACGGTTATGATTGAGTGGCAGTGCTAGGTATTGGGGTCACACTTGCAGATGGAGGATGAAATGCGGTCGAGTGAGATCCGTATCTGCGGACTGGAATGAGAGGCTGGAGCCGTGTACAGCTGACACAGACCTTAAGCTGCGGATTCCACAGAAGTAATTAGTTTAGGTGCAAATAGGTTCAGAAGTTACACCACTGTTAGGTTTCCGAGTACAGAGTTCAAATATCTTTGAATGTAGGAGTTAGAGACAAAGTAAACAGACTTCTTCCAGACAAGCACTAAGCGAGTACTGAACGTAGCTGTGCTACTAGCTAACAAAATTAATTAGCAGGTGGTGCTGGGTTACGTGGAGATATAAAGCCTGGAATTAAAGGTATTCGCTCCAACATGACAGAAACCTGACAAAGACACACTTGTCTTTGTACTCATAACCTGGTTGCCGCCACAAACGCTTGACACCATCTGAACTAAATAAGTTTATCTTGGTCTCATTGGACCACAGGACATGGTTCCAGTAATCCATGTCCTTAGTCTGCTTGTCTTCAGCAAACTGTT